>NW_008344555.1:1622198-1642829 GCF_000622305.1 Nannospalax galili | reverse complement strand
TTATTATATTATATTGATGTTGATATTATAACCCACTGACTCCAAAGGTGTGAGGCCATCCAGTGGTCGACCTACCACATGATTGACCTACCAAGAGCCATATCCTTAGAGAAAACTGGCTCTCCCTTCCCCAGAAGCCATCAACTAACTGTCTATAACTAAATAAAGTAAAAAAAATAAAACATTTGAGGGGGACTGGACAGATGGGTCAGTGGTTAAGAGGATGTGCTTCTCTTCCAGAAGATCTGAGTTGAGTTCCCAGCACCTACATCAGGCAACTCACTACTGCCTGTAACTCCAGGTCCAGGGGATAGGACACCAGCCTCTGTAACACCTGCATATATACATGCATTCTAACATACAGACACACACATAAACTTTTGGAGGGGGGTCTTTTTTGAGACAGGGTCTCCCTATAGCTCCAGACCTGGAGCTCACTATGTAGACGAGGTTCGCCTTATCTCACAGAAATCCACCTGCCTCTGCCTCCCAAGTGCTAGGATTAAAAGCGTGTGCCACCACACCTGGCTCTGGCTACACAAAAATTATTTAATTAAACATTTATTTTTTTAAAAAAATACACAATAGGGAGAAGAGGAGAGTAGGCAACAGGAATTTTTTTTTAAGTATCAGAAACCATGCAGGCAGTGGGAAAAGTGAAAAAAACACAGTTCATACTACAGAATTGCTGAAAGAGTCAGAAATTGATCGCAACAGGTAGACTATGAGTAATGCAACAAGGTGGAAAATGATTAAAGGGGGAAAATTCTGTGAAAGCTTTTTGAGAAGTAGATGTCTCTGTCACCTCCCTCACTCATAGCTGGTGCCTAAAGGCTTCTTCTGTGGGCTACTGGACACCAGACATGGCAAAGGAACTGGCTACTATATCCACAACAGAAATATTTAAATAGCCAAATGCATGCTAGATTTTACATGTAAAGATACTCCTTTTTCATCACACACCTTCCAGAATGCTGGCAGTCAGACAGTAACACTGCACACAGGAGACTGAAAGATACTTCTCCAAGAAAAGTGATAAGGCAAATACTTAAACCCTAGAGAATGATATAAGAGGTCTCCTGAAAAAAGAAAAGCGTAAGGTAGAGATTGATAGAAGCAAGAAACACAATGTCCTCCTCTGCTTCCTGCAAGTATGCATATAACGCACACATGCATGCATGCACACATATACACAGACACACCGAGAGAGAGAGACAGAGACAGAGACAGAGAGACAGAGAGAGAGACAGACGGAGAGAGAGATTGTGCTGAATAGCTTCAGTTGTCAACTTGATATACCTGGGAAGAGGGAACCTCAGTAAGAGAATTTCCTCTATGTAACTATTTAACTGGCCTGTGGGTGTGTCTGTTAAGTATTTTCTTGATTGTTGAGTGATGTCGGAAGGTCTAGTCTACTGTGGATGGTACCACCCCTGGGCAGGTGGTCCTTGGTTGGATTAGAAAGCAGGCTGAACATAGGCCAGGGAAGCAAACCGGTAAGCAGTGCTTCTCCATGGTCTGTGCTCCATTTTCCAGATTCCATGTTCCTGCCCTGACATCCCTCACTGATGAACTGTGACCTTGGAGATGTAATATAAAATAAACCCTTTCCTCCCCAAGGTGGTTTTCATCAGTGTATGTATTATTATCATTATTATTATTATTATTATTATTATTATCCCAAAGAGAGGCAATTTGTAATACATTTTTCCAGAAATAACTTGAAGCATGTTGCATAAAAATACATATACAATGAAGTTTGACGGGGAAAATAGGAATAAGAAATCAGGGACCAAAGGATTTGCCAACATGGGGTCAACTTTGGTGGAATAATGAAGTTTTCTATTAGCTCTGTTCTTTTGTTGTTGTTGTTGTTCAGAAAATCCTAACAAGTTTATTGGGCTTACTAACAAAGCATAGGGTGGGGGTTTATCTACAGAAGAGTGGGCGCCCCCACCCCAATTGCAGCTGCTCTGGAAAGTCCACACTCAAATAAAAATCCTGTGACTTCCTGATAGCTGCACATGGGAGAGAGGTGCCTTAGCCCATCCCCCACATGCAGCTAAGGTCGACTGATTGGGTGAGAGGCATAACTGATTCCCCAGTCGACTCCTTGACAAGCATGGGAAGGAAGTGTGACTACAGATTGCTGGCATAGTGGTAGGAGGACACTTCCAGATAACACTCCACCCCTTCCTCTGGCTCTTACATTCTTTCCACCAATCTCTTCTGCAAAAAAGTCCCTGAGCTTTGGAGGGAGTGATAGGTGTGGGATGATCTTCCATCTTCCTCCCACTGTGACAAGGCACTGAATTTTCTGGTGTCTGCATCATCTGTTTTCCATGGGCTGTTAGCTCATTTCAGTGGGATTCCATCTACTATAAAAGCACAAACAACAAGAAGCAAGAACATCTAAACAGTGGCTGCTATAATAACTTAACCTGTGGGTGTAAACACATATTCTTGGACAGTACTTTAGCAGGTGCATCACATCCATCTCACAGAACAATTACAGTGGCTTCAATACTGGGGCCTATATCCTCCCCTGCTACCGGGGGTTGGCCTGTTCTACAGTACCAGATGTGTATTCAACCTCTAGGATCAGGCATTATATCCAATCGAAAATTTGTTGGTTTTACATATAACTATTGCACCAGTTGGAACATCTTGTTTGGCATGTTCATAATGCAGCACTCAGGGTCCATTGTTGAGCAGAATCATAGGGGATAGTTCTCCCCCAGCCATCTGCACCATGAAAGCCACCCATTTTGGCACCATGAGAGCCACCCATTCAGTGGCAGGCAGTTTCCAGCTTAGTCCAAGCTTGATTTCTCCCTCTACCATCACATCATGTGGTGTCTTCAGCAATAGGCTTCATTTCTTTTTCAGTTGTGTCTGGTTTTGGTATTAGAGGACTGCTAGCTTCATAGAAGGAATTTGGGAGTTATCCCTCTATTTCTCTCATTTTGAATAATTTAAGTAGCATTGGTTGGAGGTCTTCTTTAAATGTCTGGTAGAATTCTGATGTAAATCCAGCTGGGCTGGGGATTTTTTTTAGCTGGGAGGTTTCAATTTCCTTGTATGTATGGGTCTGTTTAAACTGTTGATCTCTTCTTGGATTAATTTTGGTAGTTCCCATGATTGTAATTATCCATCCATTTCTTTTAGGTCTCCAAATTTAAGAGACTATAGATTTTTTTTTAAGTATTCCCTTATAACGTTCTAGATCTTTTGGGTGTCTGTTGTGATGTTTCATCTCTGATTTTCTTGATTTGGATTTGCTCTTTCTTTCTTTTGGTTAACTGTGCTAAGTGTCTATCTTGTTTATCTTTTCAAAGAACCGACTCTTAGATTCATTGATTCTTTGTATTGTTTTATTTGTTTTTATTTCATTAATTTCTTCTCTAATTTTTGTTATTTCTTCTCTTCTGATGGGTTTGGGTTTCATTTATTCTTGCCTTTCCAGAGTCTTGAGTTGCAATGTTAAGTCATTTATTTGTATTCTTTCTGATTTTTTTATATAAGCACTTAGAGCTATAAGCTTCCATCTTAGGACTACTTTTAATGTGTCCCAGAGGTTTTGTTGTGTTGCATTGTCCTTTTTGTTTAATTCCAGTAATACTTTTATTTCTTTCTTAATTTCTCCTTTGACCCACTCATCATTCAGGAATGTGTTGTTTAATCTCTATGAGTTCGTGTAGTTACTAGGGCTTCTTCCAGTGTTGATACTTGAGCTTTATTGCATTGTGGTCTGATAGAATGCATGGAATTATTTGAAATTTGTTGAGGTTTGTTTTGTGCCCCAGTATGTGGTCAGTTTTTGAGAAAGTTCCATGGGGTGCTGAATAGAAAGTGTATTCTTTGGTTCTTCGGTGGAATATTCAGAAGATGTCTGTTAGGTTCATTTTGATGGATGCTATCATTTAATTCAAACATGTTTATTCTTTGTCTGGTTGGCCTGTCCAATGGAGACAGTGGGGTAATGAAGTCCCCTACTATTACTGAGTTGGGGTTAATCTGTGCCTAAAGTCCTCTAGTGTTGTTTTTATGAATTTGGGTGTGCAAGAGTTTGGTACATATATGTTCATGATTGTAATATCTTCTTAGATAATTGTTCCTTTGATCAGATTGAAGTAACCCTTTTTAACTCTTCTGATTAGTATTAGTTTGAAGTCTATTTTGTCAGATATTAGAATTTTAACTCCTGCTGTTTCTTAGAGCCATTTTGCTTGAAATATTCTTTTCCATCCTTTAACCTTAAGGTAGTACCTGTCCTTGAAGGTGAGATGGGTTTTTCCAGACAACAAAAAGATGTATTTTGTTTCTTAATCCATTCAACTAGCCTGTGACATTTGACTGGGGAGCTCAGTCCATTGATATTTAAAGTTATAATTGAAAGATGTGTATTGGTTGCTATTAGTTTGATTACTGTTTGCATTCTTTGTCTAATTTTGTGTTTCCATAATTATGCCGTCATTTATTGTCTTTCTGGTGCCCCTGGGGCATAGTTGTTACTTTCTCCATTTTTTGTACTGCTTCAAGTATTCTTTGAAGGGCAGGTTTTGTGGACATGTAGTCTTTCAGCCTGTTCATGTCGTGGAAGATTTTTCTTTCCCGTTCAACTGTAATAGACATTTTGGCTGGGTAAACTATCCTGGGTTGGCATCTATGGCCATTTAGAAGTGGAAATACCTTGGTCCAGGCTCTTCTGGCTTTCATTATTTGCATTGACAAGTCAGCTGTAAATTTTCCTTCATATGTGAGTTGTTTTTCTTTTGCAGCTTTCAGTATTTGCTTGTTCTGTACAATTAGTGTTTTTGCTATGATGTGCTGTGGAGAGTTACTTTTCTGGTCCTGTCTATTTGGTGTTCTATTGGCTTCTCGTATTTATAAGGGGATGCCTTTCCTTAATTTTGGGAAGTTGTCTTCTACAATCCTTTTTAAGATCTGGTCAATACCATTAACCTGAGATTCTTCTCCTTCCTCTATGCCTATGATACTTAGATTTGATCTTTTCATGGTGTCCCACAGCTCATGCATATTCCATGCCTGTGTTTTTTAAAATCATAATCTTTGCTTGAGCAGTCCAGTTCTTCGACTTTATTATCCAGTGTTGGTATTCTGTTTTCCATTTCATTCATTCTAGCAGTGAGGCTTTCCCCTGTTGTTTCAAGTTAGCTCATTGAGTTTTTCACTTCCTTCTTCATTTCAGCCTGAGTTTTCTTCAATATTTCTCTTTTGCGAATTCATTCAGAAGTTTATTCCTGTAGTATTTATTTGATTTGTTTGTGTGTGTGTTCTTTAAATTAATTGAATTCTTTGATCATGTTTATGATTGTTCTTTTAAATTCTCTGTCCTGGATTCTCTCTAGGGGGTTCTCTTTGTAGAACTCTTCTACAAGACTAGTGGAGTTTGGTGGGAACGTACTGTTTTCGTTTTCCCTGTTACTATTTTTCCATTGTGATTTTGGCATATGGATTTCTTTTGTTGTTTGTGACTCTGATATGAGACTCAAACCTTATTTTGTTGAGTTGAAGTATGCTTCCATTTGTATTATTGGTGTTCCTTGGTTGTTTTCTTATTGGGTATGTAAAGCTGCTTGGTCTAAGTTTCAGGTTCACTCAGGTTTTAACTTGGAGAGAACTGATGGCCTCAGATCAGCTACTCAGGAGCACCCACAAAGGCCCAAGTCAGACTCCAGTCAGGTTCACTCAGGCTTCCTTCTAATGTTTGGACCCCTACTAGTGGGTACTCAGAGTACAATTTGGCAAGTTCACTAAGGGGAGGCCCGATTTTGGCACTCTCAGGTGGTCTGCTAAGATCTCAGCCCCTACACCAGGCAGAGGCAAGATCAGGCACTCTCAGGTTGTCTGCTAAGGTCTCTGCCCTACAGTAGGGTATGTCTACCCCTGGGGCTGTGGGACAGGTCTCATGTAATCCCAGTTAGGGGCTTGGGTATGGTGCGATTTGGGGAAGCTTTGAGGAAGCTTACCACCATGAGGAGGCTGGATCCAGGCACTCTCAGTGGATCTGCTGAGGTCTCAGGCCCTACACCAGGCAGAGGCTAGATCAGGCACTCTCAGGCCAAACAAACCAACATGAAAAACCCAAACTAGGACAGACAGAAACACACACACACACACACACACACACACACACACACACACGCACACTTAAATTAAAACAAAACAAAAAGCAGTGCACTGGAATCAGCCTACAATGAAGCTGTGAGTCTCTATACTTCTCTACATGTTGATATTATTTGTTATTTTATTCCCACACATTTTTTTGAAATTGGGTCTCACTCTGTAACCCACATTGGCCTGGAACTGTCTATAGAAACCATGCTGGCTTCAAACTTGGGATAATACTCCTGCCTTACCCTCCCAAGGACTGAGACAAGCATGAGACAATATGCATAATTAGCCCCACGCTTTTAATTATATGTACACGTGTGTATGTATACACGTATATACATACACATATATACCATTAATTGTTAGGCATTTGAAGACATGAAAAATAGAGACCAAAAAACTATTATTAAAGTAGAAAAATAGACGAAATGACACTATCCATTGATGAAAGAATGTACAGTTCACTAAGAGAATAAGATAATATTGTACCCATGGAACACAAACAAGATGTGTGTGTGTGTGTGTGTGTGTGACAGAGAGAGAGAGAGA
Source organism: Nannospalax galili (assembly GCF_000622305.1). Taxonomy (NCBI): domain Eukaryota; kingdom Metazoa; phylum Chordata; class Mammalia; order Rodentia; family Spalacidae; genus Nannospalax; species Nannospalax galili. Next base: position 1,636,142 of record NW_008344555.1, on the reverse strand, counting down.
GAGATTGAGAGTGTGTATGAGAGGGAGAGGAGAGAGGAGAAAGGAGAGTGAGAGAGAATTTAGGTTGGAAGCCAATAATTCATACATGCTAAGCAATTGTTCTGTTAAGGAGCCACATCCCAAGCCCTGACAAGATACTTTAACAAAAGGAACATTCAGGGCCTGTAGAATCGGCTCAGTAGTTAAGAGAACTGATTGCCCTTCCACAGGTTCAGTTCCCAGGACAGTCATGGTGGCTAATAACCATTCTTAATTCCAATTTCAGGTGATCTGATGCCCTCTTCTGACTTTTGTGAGCATTGCATGCATGGGTGCATTTATATGCATGCAGGCAAAATAGTCATACACATAAAATAAATGTAAATAAATTTTCTAAATAAAAAATAAATTAACACTCAGAAAACCAAAAAGCTGAATGTAGTGCTGCACACCTGTAATACCAGCCATCTGGGAAGTCAAGACAGGAAGATTGGCTCAAGTTCAGGGTTGGAAAGGATTATATATTAAGACCCTATCTCAATAAACAAAACTCAATGAATAAACCTAAAAGACCTCTAGTAAGCTAAAAATTTAGTAGAAGTAATGAAGAAAATCAATAGAAAATTCAAAATCTAGAACATAGACCAAAAAATCAATATGGTGGTACAAGCTTCTAATGTCAACATTTAGAAGACAGAAGCAGAAGGATTGCTTCAAGCATGAGGCCAGTCTAATCTACAATGCAAATTCCAGGCAAGCCAGGGCTATACAGTAGTGAAACCTTGTTTCAAAAAAAAACAAAGCAAAACAAAATCCAAATAAGGCTGAGAAAGAGCTCAGTCTAAGAGCACTAGCTTTGCATGTGCAAGACCCTGGGTTCAATACCCAGCACTACAAAACAAAAACAAAATCCCTCAAATCAATGTAATTCATATGAGACAAAAAAAAATCCCATCTCTACAAAACATGGATACACAGGACTCATCCATGTTCACATCTTTCGTTCTATAAAAGATAAGCATTGAAAGAATTTTTTGTAAAAAATCTGTGTCAGAGAAATGGCTTAAATATATAAAGAACTCTCAAAATTCAACAATGAGTAAACAAAGTATCTCAATTAATACAGTGCTTGCCTACCATGGATAAAGCCTTGTTTGACAACCCCCTCCCACTGCAGCAATGCATAAAACTGGGTGTTGTAGTGCACACCTGAAATTCCAGTAATTGGAATCTTTTTTTTTTTTTTTTGGTCTTTTTGAGACAGGGTCTCCCCCTATATCCTCAGCTGGCCTGGAACTCGATATGTAGGCCAGGCTGGCTTCGAATTCACAGAGATTCACTTGTCTCTGCCTGTGCTGGAATTAAAGGCATGCGCAACCACACCCAGCTTAAATTTCCAACATTTGGGATGTAGAGACTGGAGGAGCAGTTCTATGTCATCCTTGGTTACATGGCAAGTTCAAGTCTCAAAAGAAAAACAAACAAACAAACAAACAAAAACCCTAATAGACAGGCATGTTATCACAGCTCTTATTCCAGTACTTGGAGGCTAAAAGTAGAGGATTGCAAGTATAGAGGGATGGAGAGGGGAGGAAAAGCAGCCAATTAAAAACAAACAAAGATTTAAATCAACTCTTCACCAAAGAGATATGGATGACAACTTAGGACACACAAATGTAATCAATATCATTAGTCATTGCAGAATACAAATTCAAACCACCGTTAAATGTTGTTACATACTAGTTAGAATGAGTAAAACAAAAAGAAAATGGAGATTAGTGCTAGCAAGCAAATGGAGAAACTGTAATTCTTATTCATTACTAGTAGGAATGCAAAATCATACAACTTTGGAAAACAATTGGGCATTCTCTTGTAAACTTAAACATACAATTACCATATCACCCAGCAATTCCAATCATAAGTATTTATCAAGTATGAATAAAAACTTGTTTTATTAAACATGTTCAATTTTCATAGCAGTTTAGTAATGTCTATTCATAACCATCTAAATCTTGAACCAGCCTACATATGTGTTATATAATGAATGCAAAACCGTGATACATTCGTATACTGCAATATTACTCAGTCATGTATATGAAACAAACAAGACCCATATAATTCACTATATGACTTATTTGTATCACAACCTTGAAAATGGCAAAATCAGTAACTTCCAGGGTTTGCAGCAGAGAAAGGGACTCATCACAAAGGGGTAGTATGAGGTTAGTTTTAGGATGGAAACTTTCCCATGTTGGTTATTATAGTGTTATCATGCCTCTATGTATTTGTCAAAACTCAAACCACTGGACACCAAAGGTAAATGAGTGAGTTTTAGTATTCATAATTTTTCAACAAACATACATTATATACCTGAAAATAATGTCTGTGTGTAATCTTTTACATCACATGACAACTGCAATATTATTACAAAAGTAGGATATATAAATTGAACTTGTGTATAAAATCACACTGTAATAAAAATAGAAATCATTCACAAGAAACTACAGAGATTACAAAAAATACGTGATGATAAAACCAGTTGGTCAATGAAGAAATCAAGGGGAAATTTAAAAGTTCTAGAATCATTAACCCAGCATTTGGGAAACAGAGGCAGGCAGATCTCTGTGAGATGGAGACCAGCCTGGTCTACATAGCAAGTTCCAGGCCAGCAGGGGGTACAGGGAGACTCTGTCTCAAAAAAAAAAAACTTTCTATATGTGTCCTGTATATCAAGTCCAAAATGAGTCACCAAAATAATCTTGAGAGTGGAACCAGCCCTGGAGCTTAGTGACAAAAAAGAACACGAAAATAGGTGGGTAGGAAGGTAGGGGTGGATCTGGGAGGAGTTAAGAGAGAGGAGAGCATGTTAAAAATAAACTGAATGAAACTCTCAATGAATTAATTTTTAAATTTTGAAAAAAGTTCTTATAAACAAATGAAAGTTCATTCTCCTAGAGCCTTTGGGATATAGCTACGGAAGTTCTAAGAGTAATGTTCATGACTGTTCACATTAAAAATCAGAAAGGTATCATATAAATAACCTAACAATGCATCTAAAAGTCCTAGAGAAACGGGAACAATTCAAACTCAGAAAGAAGCCAAGAAATAATAAAAATCAGGGTAGAAAATCATGAAATGGAGACCAACACATAGAATCAAATTAAGACTTGTATTCTTTTTTAGGCAAACAAGGGACTGAGAAACCTCTAACCAAACAAACCCAAAGAAAGAGAGAAGACCCCAACTAATAAAATTAAAGATGAAAAGTGGGATTTTACTACTGATTTCAATGAAATAAAGAATCATTAGGAGACACTTTGAAAACTTATATTCCAAAAACCTGTAAAATCGAGAGTACAGTGACAAATTTATAGATAAATTTGACCTATCAAAATTAAAACAAGATACAAACAGATGCATAAGAATCAGTGAAAATGTAGTAATAAAGTCTGCTAACAAAGACAAAAGCTCAGAACCAATTTGATTCACTACCAAATTCTACCAGCAAACTGTTTATACAGCAAACTGTTTATACAGCAAACTGTTTATTAAAAAAAACAAAAACACCAAACAATTCATTCTACATAGTATTACTGTGATATGAAAACCAGGTAAGGATGAACAAAGAAAGAAAACTAGAAACCAATTTGCTGATGAATACAGATGCAAAGGTCTTACAAATCAAATTTAGAACACACTGAGAAGACCATACACTGTGACTAAATTAGTTTCATTCTAAGAATACAAGGTTGGTTCAAAATGCACAAATCAATGAGTATAATTCAGCACACAAACAGACTGAAGTGCAGAAATCACACAGTCATTTCAAATCGGTGTAGAAAAGGCATGTGGCAACATTCAACATCCTTGCACCATAAAAGTCCTGAAGGAATAGGAGAAACATGCTTCAAATAATAAAACGTATATATGACAAACCTATAGCCAACATTATACTAAATGTTGAACATTTGAGCATTTTCTCTAAAATATGGAAGGAAACAAGGTTACACACTCTTCTTCATTCTCGTTCAGTATAATGCTCCAATTTTTAGCTAAAACAGCAAAACAGGAGAAAGAAATCAAAGTGATACAAATAAGAATGAAAAAAACCAAACTATCCATGTTTGCAGATTCCACCAGAGAACCCTTAAACCTGATAAGTGCTTTCAACAAAGATATAAAGTAAAAGGATATAAAGTCAACATACAGAAATTAGCTCTTCTATACACTAGTACTGAACACACTGAGAAACCAGAGGGAAAAAGTCCCATTCACAATAGCTTCAAAAATACGCAGTGGGGTCTGGAGAGATGGCTCGGCAGTTAAGAGCACTGACTGCTCTTGCAAAAGCAGATAACCACCATCCAAAACTCCAGTTACAGGGGGTCCAATGTCCTCTTCTGGCCTCTATGGGCATTGCATGACACAGGTGCATGTATATATGCAAAACACATAAAGTAAAAATAAAATAAATCTTTAAAACTTACCCCCCAAAAATACATGGGAATAAACCTATCCAATGAGGTGAAAGATATTTACATTAAAACTTCAAGATACTGAAAGAGGTAACTATTGACAAAACTAGAAGATCGAAAGACCTCTCATCCTCATGGATGGATAGACTCAGTATTGTGAAAATGGCTATATTACTGAAAGCAATCTACAAATTCAATGTAATCTCCAAAAAAATCTGGCAGTGTTCTTCACATAACCAGAAAAAAAAAATCTAAAATTCACATGGAAACACAAAACACTCCTAATAGTCAAAATCAAGCTAATAGAATGAGCAACACTGGAGATATTACAATACCCAATTTAAAATGAGCCATAGTAAAGAAAGATCCATAGTAAAGAAAATAGCATGGTATTGGCATAAAAATGGACATGAAGACCAATGTAATAAGAACAGAGGACCCAGAAATAAACCCACAGTTAAAATAACCTCATTTAAAATATTTTAAAATATTTAAGTATTTTCTCTGTATGGGCAACCTTGTGAGAATCAATTCTCCCTTTCCACCACATGGGTCCCAGGAGTCAAACTCAGATGGTCAGGCTTGGTGGCAAGCACTTTTATCTGCTGAGCCATCTCACCGGTCCCAAGATACCCATTTGGAAAAGGTATCAAAATCATACATTGGATAAAAGACAGCATATTTAACAAATGATTCTGGAGAAAGTGATTTCCACATGAAGAATAAAACTAGCTCTATATCTCTCACTATGGACAAAAATCAATTCAAAATGTATCAAAGATACTAATGTAAGACCTGAACCTTCAAAACTGTCAGAGGAAAACTTAAGGTAAATACTTTAAGATGCAGGCATAAGCAAAGAGTTGCTGGAAGGTCTCCAGCAGCACAAGAAATAATTCTTAGAACTAACAAAAGGAATTATACAAAATCAAAAAGCTTCTGCAAAGCCAGGTATGGTGTTCCATGCCTTTAATCACAGCACCCAGGAGGCAGAGGTAGGAGGTTCTCTGTGAGATAGAGGCCAGCCTGATCTACATAGTGAGTTCCAGGCCAGCTGGGGCTACAGGGAGACCCTATCTCAAAAAACGGAAATGCCTTTACAACAAAGTGAAAAGGACAGCCTACAGATGGGGAAGAGTATCTGTGAAATAGATACCAGAAAAAGAATTAATATTCAGGATTTAGAAAGAAGTACGAAAGTTAAATACCCAAAGAATCCAAAATCAGCCAATCGACAAATAGGCTAATGAGCTGAATAGACAAATCTCAAAAGAAGAACTATAAATTGTCAATAAATTCTTGAAAAGGTGTTCAACATTCTTAGTCATGAGGGAAACACAAAACTGCTTTGAGATTCCATCTCACACAGTCAGAATGGCTATCATCAAGAAAACAAACAACAAATGTTAACTATGATTCATGAAAAAAAAGATCTTTATACATTGGTGGTAACGTAAACTGGCGAGACTACTATGGAAATCAGTATGAGGACATTAACAACACCGAAAATAGAACTATTTTATGATACAGTATTCCACTCTTGGTTATCTACCCAAAGGACAAAGTCTGCATACCACAGAGAACTTGTACATTCATGTTTATAGCTGTACTATTCACAATGCCAGGAAATGGACCCATTCTAGATGTCTATCAACAGATGAATGGGTAAAGAAAATGTCATATATATACACAATCAAGTTTTATGCAGGCATAAAGAAAAATGAAATCATGAACTATGCTGTAAAATTGATAGACCTGGAAATCATTATGTTAAGCAAAATAAGCCAGAATCAGAAAGAATACTACATGTTTTCTCTCATATGTGAAATCTAAATTTAAATTTTTGTACTTGTGTATACATCAATGCGTGGGTTTATATACACATATATAGGTCATAAAACCAGAAATGGGATCATGGGGAGAGTAATGGAGAGGAAAAATAGAAAAGATAATAGAATATTTACATTAAGAAAATAGAAGGGGGTTAGAGAGATGACTCAATGGGTAAGAGTGCTTGGTGAGGACTAGAGTTTGGTTCCCAGCACCCACGTCAGGCACCTCACAACTACCTGTAACTCCAGCTGCAGGGGATCGGATGCTTTTCTCTGACCTCCTCAGGCACCCACCCACACACATGGTGTATGCACACACAAATATAAAACTTTAAAAAATAGATTAAAATTTAAAATTTTAAAGCATAAGTTGAGACTAACTGGGAGAACAAAGGAAAACAGCTAAAATGGTGAAGGTGGTATGGGGGAGGGCAGTGGGGTTCAGGGAACAAGGTGAGAACCAAGTATGATGTATGAAGATGCCATGAAGAAACCCATTGCTTTTCATGCTGGCTTAAAAAAATAACATAACTCTTTTTAAATTCACAAAAACTTAAAGCGTAAGCGGGCAGGAGGTGTAGCTTTACATCAATGGTAGAGCACCACTATAGTTTGTCCAAGGCCCTGGGTTTAATCCATAGCACTGGGAATGGAGGGAGGGAGGGAAGGAGGGAAGGAGAGAGGGAAGGAGGGAGAGAAAAAGGTTGGCTTAAAAATAGAAAGGGAAAAAGTAGCCAGTTTCTTGGCTAAAAGTCAAAATGTCCTTGGGCCTCTTAGTAACATACTCCATTCCAAAGGCCAAAATGTTGAAAGTGTTTGGGAGCTCTTATCTAATCTTTAAAAGATTTTAGGGTTACCTCTTCAGAGGGGGGAATGTTAGAAAGCAAAAAGCCCCATCAATAAAGAAGAGTGCATGAAGTTATCAGAAAAAAGTGATGGGGATATATGGGAGGAGTTGGAAGGGAGGGGGTGGGCATTGATTTTGTTAAGAGACACTTGTACATCCATGTTTGTTGCTGCTCTTTTCACAATAGCTAAGAGATGGAAGCAACCTAAGTGTCCCTCAATTAACGAGTGGATATTGAAAATGTGGTTCATTTATACAATGGAGCTCTACTCAGCAGTAAAGAAAGATGAAATCGTGAAATTTTCAGGTAAAGGGATGGAACTAGAAACTGTTATACTAAGTAAAGTAACAGAGACTCAGAAAAACAAATGACGTGTGTTTTCCCTCACATGTGGATCCTAGCACCAAATCCTTATAAGTGAGTATGTATCCAGACATAACTACAGGAACCAGGATAATGAAAAGGAACCAAGAATGTAAAGAAAAAGAAAGGACCTGAAAGAGGAGAACAGTAGGAAACAGGTGTTAATAAGGGAGATATGGATAAAAATGGGTCTATTTTAATGGGCAGGGGAGGGAGGGCTGTACAAGGAAACTTGGGGATGAAGGGAAAGAAGGAGCTCAAGAGAGGAGGGACCATAGAAGAAGGGTATTATTAAGGGAGAAATGGGAAAAATGGGGAAACCATGGTGGAATGGTTAGACAATAAGAGAGATAAATAATGCCTGGCTGGTTTAAAAAAAAACAGAGGGGACCATATTAGTCCAACAACCTACTAACAAATTGTACATACAAGTAGCTCAAGGAACATAATATATGTCTAGTGAAGGTTTATCTGAGAATGTTTGATTTTTGCCCAAGTTTTATCTACATAGCACATGGCAATTAAAAGTACCAGACTGGTGGAACTAGCCTTCTTGGATGTCTAACAGCCATACTTCGAGGCCTGTACTAATTTGTTCAGAGGGACATAAAGGACAGTTTTTGCTCCTTGCCCTCCTAGGTCGACTAGTTCCAGGGGACTATGAGCATCTCTCAAAATGTCCTGTAACTGTGGTGAGTCACATGTCCTCTTGATCAAGGAGGGCATGGGGACCCCAACAAATGGACTTGAACCGGTGTCCAGTATACAAAGAAGAGGATAAACACAGAGGAAACATTTCCTCCATGCTACCAAGTGAAACCAGCCAGCCGAGAAGGGCCTTTGACTTATTTTCACATAGATGGAACTGGTAAAAGAAAGGAGCCAGGGACTCCTCCCAAGCCCATGTGACCCCTGAGGATCCTCAAAAAAACCTTAAGAGTAAAAATAAATTGGTTTATCTGGGCCAACTGTATAGTCTTAAACACCCAAAAGGAAAGTATAACCAAAGATTCAAGGGGCCAGTATAATTCTTTAAGAGTCCATGTGTATATAGCTAAAGGCTACATAACAAGAAACAATGCCAGACAGGAGATACTTTCCACTGAGTTGTTGGCCAGGGAGGCCCAAGAGACTCCCAGACAGTAACCCAGCATAGAACTGGGAAAATGAACAGCAAACCCCAATCTTATCTAAAGGAATACTGGCAACTGATTGCTGCTAGATGAGGAAGAGCTGATCTTCCTAAAACAAGGAACTCTAGATAGGCTGACTAGACTCAGAGGATCGACTAGCACTGGGTAATGGCTAGGAGCACTGATAACACAGTGGATAATTAACAATGATGACGGAGTATACATGCTACAGTGGGGTGGGAGGGGGGAGGCTATGGGAGGGTGCCATTTGGGATGCAGATATAAAGGTGAATAAGATTGTTTGGGATGTTCTGTATGAATACCCCCCAAAAAATCAATAAATAAAAAATGAATTATATAAAACAAAATAGAAAGGGAAATCTGAGTAATTTACAAGCAAAGAAAAAAAATGCTCTAGTGAAAGATAAAATAAGATGTCCAAGAGAAGAGAAGCAACTGATCCAGCAAGGCTGAAAAAAAAAGGAGAAGATAGCAGAATGGATCACAGAAGTGGTAAAGTTCCAAGCATCATTCAAATCACAGATAAAGCATTACCACTTTTGCAAAACCTTCCCAGGTACACCAAACTGAAGGTTATCTTTCTCTCCTCTATGACTCCATATTTTACCCGTATTTCCCTTTTAACTCTCAGTCCTCCTGCCATATAGAATTGTTACTATTTGACGTATTTTTTCACTTCTTCTACCTACCCTCAACCAGTTGGTCCCTAAAACATTTAAAGGCATATTTTTAGGGGCATTTTCTTATTTATTTCATACACAGTGCTTACTAAATAAACAAAATCTACAGTACAGTGAACTATACAGTGCAGACACTGGTTCTTTAAAAAAACATTTACTGTTGGTGTGTGCACGTGTGTACATGCATGTGTGTATGTCTGTGTGTGTGCCTCACATGGCACACACATGGAGGCCAAAGGACAACTTGATGGATTTGGTTTTCTCCTTCTACCACGTGGCTTCCAAAGACCGAGCTCAAGTTGTCAGGACTGGCAGTAAGCACCCTTATCCACTCAGCCATCTTGCCAGCCCCCTGGAGACTGGTTTTTGCATGTGATAACACCTGTATTATAATTATATATAATAACTTTCACATACTAGCACTTTGTGGCCAAATATATTCAGTTTTGGATTCACCTGTCTTCAACTTGAAGCAAAAAACATCTGAAAAATTGTCAAGGAGATGTCTTTCTAACATCAATGCATTAAAACATTCACCTCAGGAAAGACCACCTATTCTGATTCCTTTGAAAATGGGTTCTAGAAAACCAGATTCTCTATTCAAGGAGATGAGGAAAAGCAATGCTATATGCTCATTTTAAATCAGTCAAAAATTCTGAGGCACATAGATTTGATGTGTAATTTTGTAATGTTCAGACATTTCAATGATCTTATCTTTTTCTCTTGAATTTAGAGAAAACAAGGTATATATAGATAAAAATGATTATCAGTCTACTGAGTAGATCACTGAAGGGCATCATTCATGGCACTAAACTGAGTCGTAGCATTATTAAGGTCTTTGCTCTCACTCCAGCGCTAATCAGTACACTCTGTACATGTCACTGGAAACTACGCTATTAGAATGCTTTTAGCACAGGCACTCTGCCACTGCAATCCACCTCTAGCATCAAAGACATGGCTGTTTTAATAAATAGACATTGAAGTGACACAATACAATTAAGATACAACCCAATACTATCTTATAATCCAATATTAATTTCTTACAAAGAAAAGACAGTCTTTCAGAACCTATCAAGGAAAAGTTTTCCTTGGACATATCGCAAAAATGCGACATGGACTAAATTGTGTTCCCCCAAATTCATTCATTGAGGTCCATAGCCGCTAATGTGATATTTGTAGATCAGCCCTTTGAGATATAAATAGGTTTAAACTTGGTTGTGAAGGTGGGGCCCCATAGGATTAATGCCCTTATAAGAAGAGACCTCATAGAACAGTCCTCCTTCCTTCTCTCTCCTCCCTGTACCCTTCCTCATCTCTCACATGAGAAGCTGGCTCTTTGCAAGCCAGGAGGAGAGCCCTCAGTAGAACACAATCCTGCTAGAATGGCTTAATCTGGCTCACTAGCCTGCAGAACTGTGCAAAAGTACATTTCTGTTTTACAGGTCACCCAGTTTATATATAGCATTTAGGTCTGGAAGTCCAAACTGAGACAAAAACATATAAAGAAATTTGGAGGTAAAACCCTACACAATTCCTTTAACAGTAAAGCGCTGTGAGAAAAGGAATGAATAAGATGCATGGGGGCACTCAGCTGTATACTCTCTGTACAGTTAAGGGACTGGATGAAGTGCTCCCACAGCCACTGCACAGACGTCTCATCTCTACAGTGACTATGACTGTACTTGCAACTGTCATTAATGATACTGCAGTGACAAACGGAGACAGGTAAAAATAATCCCTGAAGGCAGCAACAAGGAGAACAACCAAATGTCATTAAAATTCTCACCACAGCATGCTACAGACTGCAGGATGCATCACTGCAATGAGCACTGACAGACTCTGTTTCAGAAATGGAGGTCAAAAGGAAATACATGACAGTCCGGTTGCCATCTCTTTGTACCAGAGTTAAGATGTACAGCAAGATGGGAGGAATACAGACACTACAGAAGGGGAATACCGCAGTTGCAGAAGACACTGGGCTGCCCCATGTCCTTCCTACTCTTCTTTACAGTGTGCAAGGTTTATTTTCCCCAAGATCAAATCTAAGTAAGTACCTAACTGCTTAGAGAAAAGAGAATATGAGATACTAACTCGGGAAATAATACTGTTGTCAGTAAAAAATGCCTCTGCCATTTTACACCGTTAAATGCTGAGGAAGTTAAAAAAAAACATAATAATTAGTGCAACAACTCGATTTAGTCCATTGTACAAATATTGTAGTGTAACTAGAACAAAAATACACTTGGGGAAAGTCAGCTAAATTTTCTTATGCGTTTTTTTTTTCTTTACAGCCTTTTAATTTCTGCATTGAACACACCAACTTGCTGGAATAATAACAGTAGTAATGCTTACTCTTGTACATTTTAGCGGACACATATCCACCAAGGATTCCCAGAAGGGCCCACAGCACAACAGCACAGGTCATTAAAGCACTTAGATCAGCAGGGGTAAGAAAAGCAATGACAGCCAGAACTAAAGGGAGAAAAAAGCAACGGGAAATGCATGAGAACAGATTCCAGAGTACACGGAACTTCCTAAAACTGCAGCACAACCTCATTAAGACATGTGAAACCATACTCAAGGAACTTGTCTAACATAAGGTTATTTCAATCACACTGCAGATATATAGTATTCACTTACCTACTTCTTTGACGATTTCTTCTTAACTGGAAAGGTTAGGTTTTCAGTTAAAAGTAAATGGACATTAATTTGTCTAGTTGAATTACTTTGTAATTTTAGTAAGTCAGAATTGCACATCTCCTCCTTCCCTACTCCAATAGACACTCATGAAATAGCACATCATTTTTCCCCAAATGTCCTCCTGTTTCTATTTTGTCAACATGAAGGAAAAAAAATCAAAGTGAGTCTTGATTTCAGAAACAAAACTGCCATCAAATTTGAATTCTGAAACTATCATTGACCTCTGAAACACCTAACAAGTCAGTGTTCCTCTCTCTCCCCCACCCCTCCCTCCCCTCACATAAACTGGATGTGGTGATGCATGCCTATAATCTCAGCACTTGGGAGGTAGAGGTAGGAGAATCAGTTCACTCTCAGTTACTCAGTGAGTTTCAGGTCAGCCTGAACTATATGAAATCCTGAATGAATGAATGAATGAATGAACGAATGAATGAACAAGAGAATGAATAGAGTGTTATTTCCCTTAAACATTGAGAGTTCAAGGAACATACTTATTTTTAACATTTGTGGAGCTCAGGACAGGAGTTCGAATGACAGTTACACCTTACGTTTTAAGAATCTTTCATAGTAGGAACTCAGTCTGAATATTCATACTCAGCAAAGAGCAGCCTCAGGGCACTGGCTGGACTCAAGAAACAGATCTGAGGAAGAAGACCAAGCAGCATCTGGAAGTGGGTTTATGGTCACGGGCAGAAGATGTGGGTTTCTGGGTACTTGCAGTGGCGTGGGTATAGGATAAATCTCTCTGTGTCCTGCAGATTCCCTTTCTGAGCAGAGGGGACAGTGCAGAGAGCCAAGTAATGCTTCTCAACTAGGCACACTCACTTCGTGGTCACTCTCCAGGCAGTCCTCGTTGTAAACACGGTGAGGTAAAACAAACAGTAAGTGCTAGCCATTGTGGAATCCAGATAGGAAAGATAAGGGTACACCTGGTACAATTACAAATATATTTTATTGAGTCTTTGAGAATTTCCTACAATGTATTTTGATAACATTCAGACTCTCTTAGCCATCTATTCCCTCACCTTATTATCCCCCATTCCATGCCCTCTAGTATTTTTTAATTGAGCTTTTTAAATTCCATACAAGAAAAAGAAAGAAGCCATTCCATTTGTTCACTCTGATTGCTGGGAAGGTTGCTCAGTCAGTAAAGTGCTTTCCTTGAAAGTACAAAGACCCAAGTTAAACACCAGAACCCCAAAGCTGGGCACAGTAGAGTATGTTTGTAATCCCAGCCCTGGGGGAACAGAAGCAGATCCCTGGAGCTTATTGTGTATTGGCCAGGCAGCCTAGCCTACTTGGCAAATTCCAGGCCAGTGAGAGATCTCCTCTAAAATTATTTAATTCCTACACTTAAGTATGCCTTTCAAAATGTTAGCCGTTAGCCTTTAATCCCAGCACTCAGGAAGCAGAGGCTGGTGGATCTCTGAGTTCGAGGCTAGCCTCATCTACACAGCGAGTTCTGGGCTAGCTGGGGCTACAGGGAGACCCTGTCTCAAAAAGAAAAGAAAGTTAGTCTTTGTTTCATGAGCTCCTTTACCCCACGGAAAATATGATTACACTTTTGTAATGATTTTCATAGATACATCTATCTTGCAAGGCAAGGAATACATATTTGAGCTTCCAGCAGATTATTTATAACTGGAGAAGCTATGGAAGATCTTTGATATAGGAACATACACAAACTCACATCCTGAATATAGAAAAGATAGAAGTGCAAGTACTGGAGCTGGAGAGATGGCTCAGAGGTTAAGAACAGTGATTGTTCTTGTAGAAGACCCAGGTTCGAATCCCAGCACCAACATGGCAGCTAACAACTGTCCAAAACGCCAGTTCCAGGGGATCAAACAGCCCCTTCTGTCCTCCGCGGGCATTGCATGACACAGGTGCACTTACCTACACACATGCACATA
>NW_008344555.1:1604843-1616256 GCF_000622305.1 Nannospalax galili | reverse complement strand
AGGAAACCGTTATTGAATATGTCAATTGTGTTGTAATGATATGCTTCTTCTAAGTATGTTGTTATTAAATAAATAATTTTTAAAAATTTAAAAAAAATGTCTTTTTAAAAAAAATAAGTACTACAAAACAAATTTTCTTCAAGTTTAGGATATATTTTTCAAAATCGTTTTGTAAATATGAATGTCTAATACATCTAAGTATGTTGTTATTAAATAAATAATTTTTAAAAATTTAAAAAAAATGTTACTTTAAAAAAAATAAGTACTACAAAACAAATTTTCTTCAAGTTTAGGATATATTTTTCAAAATCGTTTTGTAAATATGAATCAGTCTAATACATGTCAGCAGTTCACTACAAACATTTGAGGTATACTTAAATGTACTCACATAAAGAAAGGAATGTCATTATGAAAACTTGTGCTCCTTGACCCAGAAAAACTGACAACAACATTCCATTCTCTGGGGGTCTGAATATATTCCTCTGAACCATCCTCCATCGAAAATGCTGCTGTCTACGCGCATGCATATAGGAAACCTTAAATAAACACATAAATTAACATGAAATGGAATTTTCCTCTCAAGATGAACTGGAAAGCAATGGCTATGCATTTAGAAGACATATACTCTTGGCATATAAATAAATCACTCTCCTGATCTACGTTTTGCATTGGAGGGGTATGGTAATTATATAAAGCACACAATTTCTACTTTTCATGAAGAAAGCAAAATGATTTAACGTACCTAAGGAACACAACAGATTTCTAGAAATTTGAAATTAATCGACATACAAAACACTGTACAAGAGACAAAATAGCATAACCTCAGTTACAGAACTTTTCAAAGTTTGGTATATTTTTCTCATGTTTCAAATCAATGAAAGTGTCTTATAATGATATCTTGAGTCTTTAGAAACACATAAAAATATAACCAGAGTTGATGACAAACAATTCTAGAATAAAGTTATTTGCACCTTTAAACAACCTATTTAACTCTATACTTCCTAACTTGGGACAATATTCAAAATTACTAGGTACTGAAATTATGTTATATTCAAGGTGCTATACTCTAAGCAGAAGTACCACTGATAACTAAGCAGAATATATGCTACATATTTGAATTTTAAATGTGCACTTTTAGTTACCAAAGTTCTTGCATGATTATATTTGGTACTACGTTGACAGATACTCTTCAAGATAATGATAACCACAAGTCCACACAAGGCAAGAACCAGAAAAAAGGAATCTATGATACTAGAAAATTTCAGAAAGAAAAAAAAGAAGTTAGGCCTTCTGGCAAAATAGCTCAGTAGGTAAATGTGGCTGCCCTCAAGCCTGACAACCTGAGTTCAATCCCTGGGACCCACACAGTTGAAGGACAAGAAGAGACTCCTGCAAGGTGTCCTCTGATCCTCTCTCAAATACCATGACATGCATTACCACACAATAAAAATAAAAGTAATAAAATATTTTAAGATTTTTTTATTTTTAATTAGCTGTTTTACAGGTTTTTGAGAAGTTAAATGTTTAAATTGTATTATTTCATATGTTAATGCATTTTCACCATATTCACCTAGTCTACTTTTATTCCCTTTCCACTATCACTGACCCCCTCCTTTCTTCCCACCTAGTCTCTCTTCTACTTTTATTTATTTTTCATTTACTTATCTATTCATTCATTTTGATGACCCAATGAGCTTCATTAGAGTTGCTTATAAGATCCCGGGTGAGGGACTATTTACAGGAGTACTTACACCTTACAGGAGGCACCAGTGAAGAAAATAATTCTCCCTCCCCTAGAAATCATCAATTGCCTACAGACACTTGAGGAGGGGTGGGGCTTCATGAGCCCCTCCTCCCTAGCTACCACTATTTGTCTACAGTACTAGACCCTTGGAGTGGCACTCATGGGTCTCCCCACCTCATGATGTGACACTAACAGGCCAAATCTTTTTAAGTCTTGTGCCTGTAAATCAAAACTGATTTCAAAATTTATTTTTATTGATTCAAGAATTTCAGTGTATTTCGATCATGGTCAGACCCCTCTTCCCTCTATACTTACTTCCCTCTTCCCCAACTTCATGTCCTCCATTATTTCTTTATTTTATTTTATTTTGGAAGGTTTATGGAGTCTAATCTCTGTTTCCTAAATGCTTTTGGGTGTGGGTCTATCCGTGGAGTCTGATCAACCTACCAGGCATCACACCAATAAGGAAAACTGACTCTCCTTCTCCCACCATCTATCAATTGCCAATAGAGTCTCACCTAGGGCTGGGCCAGGGCTTCCGTCCCACCACTCCCATCCATTTTGAGACCCTCTCTGGTTTGGGCTTGGATTGGCCTTGTGCATGCCTTCTTAAGTGCTGTGGATTCATATAAGCAACTACCCTTTGGTGTTCAGACAACACAGTTCCCTTGTATTCATTTACCACCTCTGGTTCTTATAAACTTTCTGCCCCCTCTTCTTAAATGATCCCTGAGCCTTGGAAGGAGAGCGTGTGATATAGGTGTCTTAACTGAACACTGAACAAAAAAGTACATGCACATAAAAAGACAGACATCATTCAAAATTATTGAGGCTGGAGAGATGGCTCAGCAGTTAAGAGCACTGTCTGTTCTTGTGGAAACCCAGGATCAACTCCCAGCACCCACATGGTGGCTAACTCCAGTCTGTAACTCCAGTTCCAGGGAATCCAATACCCTCTTCTGACCTCCAAGGACACTGCATGACATAGAGGCACTTACATACATGCAGGCAATATACTGATACACATAATAAAATAAAATAAAATATTTTTAAAAGAAACATTCAAAATTATAATTTAGTCCATCAAGTTTCTAAATTTAAATGTAGACCAAAGACTAAATGCATCTAGATCAGACATCCTTGTGCATTCTTTTAGTTCTAGCACTTAGAAGGCTGAGGCAGAAGAATCATGTGTTTGAGGCCAGCCTGGGATACACATGGAATGATCCTCCTTGAAGTGATAGAATTATAGGCCTGAGCCACCACACCCAGTTTTGTTTTAGAATTCTTTAAAAAAGTAAGGCCACTGGGTGTGGGACACACACTTTTAGTCCCAGCACTCGGGAAGTACATACAAGCAGATCTCTGTGAAATCAAGGCCAGCCTGGTCTACCTAGCATGTTCCAGACCATCTGGGCTACAGAGAGACCCTGTCTCAAAAATCAAAAACAAACAACAAACATAAAATGAAAAGCAAGGCCATCATAGCCAGAGACAGTGAATGACTACAACAGAACAGTGATTTCTGAACACAACAAATAGGTTTGCACATGTGATCTCAGTGGTGGTGACAACATGCACAAGACCCACTCAAGTTCAAGCCAGACAAGATCCCAGCATGGAGGGGGAAGGTGGGCATGAACTCACTCTTAGGCTGAGGAGTAACTGGCAATTGACAGCTGCTGGGAAGGGAGAGTCAATTTTCTTGAAGGGTATAGCCCCTGGTAGGTCCACCACACTCGAGTGCATGGCCATATACCTAGGAATATATGGGTAGCACAAATTGGACTTGATTGTTTTAAAAAAAAAATGAGGATACAATGTCCGATGGTTAGGGAAGAGGGATGGATGTGGGAAGAGTTGCGGTGAATATAATGAAAATACATTGTATAAAATTCTTGAAGGATTAATAAATGTTTTTGACAGGGTCTTATTGTATATCCATGGCTGGCCTAGAACTTACTATGTAGACCAGGCTGTCATCAAACTCACAGAGATCCACCTGCCTTTGCTAGGATTAAAGGCATGCACCATGAAGTCTGGCCTAATAATACTTTTTAAAGAAGTCAGGCCATCAAGATAGCTCAGCAGGTAAAAGCACTTGCTGTCAAGTCTGAAAACTTGAGTTAGAACCCCAAGTTTCACATTCATTGTGCAATGAGAAAATCAAATCTCACAAGTTGTCCACTGACATCCAGATGCGTGCCATGGTTGTACACAGACATAGACACAGACACAGACACACACACACACACACACACACACAGACACACACAGACACACACACACACACAAATAAACGTGAAAATATTTTTTCTTTTTCTTTTTTGAGAATTTCATGTTTATGTATTTTGACCAAATCTGCCCCCTATTCCACCTCCTCCAATTCTTCTCCTACTCCTCCCACCACCACCACTCTTCCCTCCCAACTTCATGTGCTCTTTTTATAAACCCACTGAGTCTACTGACTGCTGCCTGTTTGTGCTTGGGTATAGAACCATGTACTAGAGCATGGTTAGACCTTTCACGGGCTGCATCCCTGCAAAATAACGGGCGCTTTCCTCACACTAGAAGCC
Organism: Nannospalax galili; assembly: GCF_000622305.1. Classification (NCBI taxonomy): domain Eukaryota; kingdom Metazoa; phylum Chordata; class Mammalia; order Rodentia; family Spalacidae; genus Nannospalax; species Nannospalax galili. The sequence goes on along the minus strand of NW_008344555.1, from coordinate 1,611,936 downwards.
ATCAGTTTCCAGTAGCTTCCCAGATAGCAGCAAGACTTCATGAGTCCCTACCCCATCCATAATGGAATTTTTGCTGGCTTGATTTTACATAAGTCTTGTGGTTAAAACAAATTAAATAAAAAGTCCATTTCCAAAGATAAGTAAGATCAGTATCACAAACTTAACTCTGGAGCATGGATTATGAGCCAAAGTTCAGGCATGACAGGAAGAACTAATGGCTTACAGACATCTTAGCCAACGGACTATAGTTTGAATCTTTGTGAGATTCAGGGCAAAAACTCCAAGGGCTTCTTATATAACAACTCTTATTATCATTTCTGAAATTTACAAAATTAAATCCAAAAATAAAAAGCAATGCCCTCTGTTATTCGACCATTATCCAAACTTATACATGACTAAGAAACAAAACCTTTCCCAGAATCTATGAAAGTGTTGGTACAGTTTTACTGAGATAACTGAGAAGCAAATTCTAATGTTTTATAGTACAATAGAATACCTGTGGCTCACAACAATTATTGTATATTTTTAAAAGTTAGGCAAGGATTTTAATTATATTTATGTATATGCATCTATCTATCTATCTATCTATCTATATCTCTCTGTACATAAATATATACATATATTTGAGATAACAGATATTCCAACTACCTGAATATGATCATTATGTATTATACACATACTCTGAAATGTGTCACTGTAGCCTATACATAAGTAAAATTACTATGTGTTGATTTAAAATAAAAATATATGATAGACCTTAAAATAATAGAGAACATGAATTGAGGCTTGTAGAGAGGTGGAGTGGATATAAGAGGGGAGGTGGAAAGGGTATGAATATGATAAAAACTGCATTACATAAAACTTTCAAAGAGTAAAAAATACTCTTTATAAAAACATGTATTTATAAATAGGACATGATACATCTCTCTTCTAATTCCTACAAGGTATCACACACACACACACACACACACACACACACACACACACACGTAAATAAGTCAAGAGCAGTGACATGGGCCTATAATCCCAGTATGCAGGAGGATGGAAATTATCTCTTATTTTTATGCCTGCATGTATGTAAGTGCACCCATGTTGTGCAATGCCCATGGAGGTCAGAAGAGGCATCCAAGGAACTGGATGGTTGTTACAGATGGTTGTTAGTCTCTATGTGGGTGCTGGGATTTCAACCCAGGTCTTCTTCAAGAATAGCTGGTGCTCTAAAATGCTGAGCCATCTCTCCAGCCCCCTTCTAAAAATAATTTAATTATTATTTACATTTTTTGTGTGAGTGTATTCCCTGCATGTATGTAAGTGTACAGGTATCATGAATTGTCCACAGAGGTCAGAAGAGGGCGTTGGATTCCCCTGGAACTGGAGTTATGTATGGTTGTTAGCTGCCATGTAGGTGCTGGGAACTGAATTTGGGTCCTTTACAAAAGCACCCAGTGCTCTTAACCACTGAGCCATTTCTCCAGCCCCAAGGATGGCAACTTTCAAGACTGGCTTATAGTACATAGTGAGACACTATCTCAAAAGAATAATCTACCCATGGAAATGTATACCTTTAAAAAATACTTTATTATTCTTATTTTATGTGTATGAGTGTATTGCCTACATCTATGTAAGTGCACCCGTGTCATGCAACACTCAAGGTCAGAAGAACAGGGCATCAGATTCCCTGGAACAGGAGTTGCAGTAGTTGTTAGCCACCATGTAGATGCTGGGACTCAACCCTGGGTCCTCTGCAAGAGCGGCCAGTGCTGCTAACTGCTGAGCCATCTCTCCAGCCCTGGAAATACACACCTTTAACACCAGCATTTGGGAGGCTGAGGCAAGATTGCAAGTTCAAGATCAGCCTGGTCTACATAGCGAATTTCAGACTAGCCTGGTCTAAGAGACTGTCTTTAAAAATCAGAAAATAACTCGGGTGTGGTGGTGCACACCTTTAATCCCAGCACTCAGGAGGCACAGGCAGGTAGATCTCTGTGAGTTCAAGGCCAGCCTGGTCTACATAAAGAGTTCCAGGCAAGGTGGAGCTACAGGGAGACCCTGTCTCAATAAAATAAAATAAAAAATAAATAAAAACTAGAAAATATACATATGTAATAAAATAATATGTAAAAGAAAATAAGCATTTCCTTCTGAGAAGACTTCAAAGTATGTGTGACATGATAGGAAATGGGGTGCTTCATAAACAGAACATTTCTCTAGAAAAGTTACTGTGCAGTAAGAAAAAGATATATAAGACTAAACAGTAAACTATACTCATGTTCTCTCTTTCCTTCTCTCTCACCTCCCTCCTTCCCTTCTCTCTCTCTCTCTCTCTCTCTCTCTCTCTCTCTCTCTCCCCTCCCTCCCTTCCTCTTTCCTACAAGATATCAGGCTTCTCTACAGCTTTTCTTCCTCCTGCTTCTGTCTTCCATGTGCTGGGTTTACTAGTGTGTGTCACCATGCCCAGCTCTGATTTTCATTCATTGTATAATATCCACTTCCACAGTGTGGTGCCACATGCCTTTAATCCCAGCACTCAGGAGGCACAGACAGGCAGATCTCTGTGAGTTCAAGGCCAGCCTGGTCTACATAGTGATTTCCAGGCCAGCTGGTGCTACAGAAAGACCCTGTCTCAAAAAAGACCAAAAAACAAACAAACAAAAGGCATTACAGATTTCTTTTACTTCAGCAGAAACATTAGTATATGTAAAGTACTTTTTTTTCCTTTTTACCATATATGTGGGAAGGTAGAAGAAAAGGAGAGAGAAAACTACTCCAAAAGAAACATCACTCAGTATCATCAATAATGAGAAAATACCTTAACATAAAAAATAGGTATTATTGGGGGGCTGGAGAGATGGCTCACCAGTTAAGAGCACTGGCTGCTATTACAGAGGACTGGGGTTTTCAATTCCCAGCATCCACATGGTGGCTAACCATCATCCATAACTCTAGTTCCAGGGGAACTACAGCACCCTCCTCTGACCTCCTCAGGCATTGCATGACATAGATGCACATATATACACACAGGCAATACACTCATATGCACAAAATAAAAATAATAAATAAAATGTAAAAATAGGTATTATCAAGACATGGCTGCACACATCTGTAGTCGTGACCCTTTGTAAGAAGAAACAGGAGGATCAGGAGTTCAAGACCACCCTCATATTAAGTTTGAGGCAAGCATGGGACAAGAGGCCCTGGCTCGAAAGAGAAACAACAAAAATATTTATAGGCTAAGGATATACAGCTCAGTGGTAGAATGTTTGCCAACCACGTACAATATCTCAGGTTTAATCCTCCATGCACTTGCACCACCCTCCCCCCACAAAAAAGAGAAGGTAATTCTTATTTTTGTTTGCCACCCTGAAACTTTTGTTTTCTTCATTTCGTGAAAGACTTACCTAACCCACTGAATACTGTTGTCAGATATAGTCTCTAAAATGTAATCCCATCTAGAAGTCCATTTGGCATTTTGGCTTTCCTAAAACAAAAAAATATAAAATTATATGATCAAATTTTACCTGATCTTTTGCTGGTTATTACTCTGAAACATATAGAATACTATTCGACCTGGAATTCAGCCAGTTTACTTTACACCTTCACAGAATCATGAGATCTACCTTGACATTGCAATATTGTTTTTACTTCATAATACTCAACCCATTCTAAGAAAGGCCTAGGAAGAGAAAAATTTTAACTTACTGCTATTCAACAGAACATCTTTTTGTTATTATTTTTATGCAATCCTCAATCCACCAGATGAGACTTCATTTTCTTTTTTCCCTTTTATCTGGACACATTTCCTGTAACTTCTTGTGATGTTTGCAAAAGCACATAAAGCTTTGTGTAATGCAAGTCACTGTGGTGATTAGCAAATTAAGTACCTACGACCAAATATGCTCATCAGAATAAAAATGATTAATAGTGATCCACACCAGCAAACACTATGGAACCATTAAAGAGAATGAATTGCATGGACAAGTGACAATTTGTCTATGAGACAGAATTGGATCTTGCATTTTTCAAGCTGGTGAGTTGGCTCAGTGAGTAAAGGCACTTACTGTGAAAGCCTGGCAAACTGATTTTGATCCCTGGAGCCCACATAAAGATGGAAAGAGAGAACAGATTCCACAAGGTTGTCCTTTGACATCCACATGTATGCTTCCTCACAAAGCATGCACAAATACACAGTAATAATTAAAACTCAATTCTAAAAATCCATTTCCCCCAAGAAAATTGTGTGCCTATATTGCGGATGAAAACATTTTTCTGGAAGGATAAATAAGAAAAAAGTAATGGTTATACTTTAAAGAAAGTAGGGATTAGAAAGTAAAGGAAGGGCTGGAGAGATGGCTCAGCAGTTAAGAGCACTAACTGCTCTTGCAGAAAACCAGATTTGAATTCTCAACACCCACATGGTAGCTAACAACCATCCATAACTCCAGTTCCAGTGGATCTGACACCCTCTTCTGATCTCCTCAGGCACTGGATGACATGGGTACACTTAACAGAAATACAGACAATATACTCATACACATAAAATAAAAATAGTATTTGGAGACTTAGAAGACCACTTGAGAGTGCCTGGATCTGACCACCTAGCAGTGAGCTTCTCCAAATCTTATTGTGCCCAACCCCTGGCATTAGGACCACATGAGGCCCCTCTCACTTCCCCAGTGCTAGACCTCTCTGCCCTACAGCAGGGGCCCAGATTTCAGCAGACTGCCTGAAAGTGCCTGAATCTGGCCTCCCCTTAGCAAATTTCACAAATTGAGCTGTAAGTGCCTGCTAGTAGGGGTCCAGACTTGAAAAAAGCCTGAGTGTACCTGACTAGAGCTTGACTTGGGCCTCTATGGGTACTTCTGTGTAGCTGATCTGAAGCCATCAGCTCCCTCCAATATAAAATCTGAAAGAACCTGAAACCTAGACCAAGCAGCTTTACATACCCAATAAGAAGACAAGCAAGGCACACCAATAATGCAAACAGAAGCGGACTTCAATTCAACAAAAGAAGACTTGAGTTTCATGCCAGAATCACAATCAACAAAAAAAAAAAAATCCACATACCAAAATCACGACAGAAAAATAATAGCAGAGAAAAGCAAAATAGTATGCTCTCACCAAACTCCAACATTCCTATAGGGGAGGTCTACAAGGTGAATCCCCTAAAAATAACCTATGACACAGAATTTTAAAAGAACAAACATATCAACATACACAGGTGCCAAGGATCCGAGTGCAACCAATTATGACTAGTAATAATCAGATACATACAGTTAAAGATGCATGCGCCAACATCTCAGTGTTATTAGCAAAAACAATGAGTCTTTCTGTTAGAAACAGTATATTTTAAAATGAAATGGAGATCTTTTTTTAAAGGTTAAAAACTCACTCGTTTATATCTTACAGGGCATATACTGACTTCAATATTGTATAAAAACTGTATTAATTCAACAGCGAACCTAAAAATTTTATAGCCACTTTTGAAAGAGATGTATCTTTGCTCTGGAAACTGTTAATGAGTATGTTAAAGCTGTAATGAAATGCTTCTTCTAAAAAAATAAAAAATTTAAAAAAAGACAAAAAGACAAAAAAATAAATAAATTTAAACTTAAAAAAAAGAACAAACATAAACATGAGGAAGGAAGTCAATGAATTTAAAGAACACACAAACATATCAAAGAACTAAAGGAAGATAGGGATAAACTTCTGACTGAATTCAAAAAAGAGATAAAACATTGAAGAAAACTCAGGCTGAAATGAAGAAGGAAGTGAAAACCTCAATAATCCAACTTGAAAAAACAGGGAAAGAATGAAATGGAAAGCAGAATATCTAACAATGGATAATAAAGTTGAAGAACTGGACCACTCAAGCAATAATTATGATTTTAAAAAACACAGGAATGGAATATGCAGTAAATGTGGGACACCATGAAAAGATCAAATCTATGCATCATAAGCAGAGAGGCAGAGAAGAACTTCAGGCTAATGGTATTGATCAGATCTTAAACAGGATTGTAAAAGAGAATTTCCCAAAATTAAAGAGAGACATCCCCATACAAATACAAGGAGCACATAGAACACGAAATAAACATGACCAGAAAAGAAACTCACCATGGCATATCATAGTAAAAACAGTGAATGTACAGAACAGAGAGAGAATATTAAAAGCTGCAAAAGAAAAGCAAAAACTCACACATAAAGGAAAACCCATCAGAAATAGAGCTGGCTTGTCAATGCAAACTATGAAAGCCAGAAGAGCCTGGACCAAGGTATTTTCAGTTCTAAATGACCACAGATGCCAAAACAGAATACTTTACCCAGCAAAAATATCTACTACAGTTGAAGGGGAAAGAAAAATCTTCCAGGATATGAATAGGCTGAAAGAATACATGTTCACAAAACCAACCCTTCGAAGAATACTTGAAGGAATACAAAGAATGGAGAAAGGAACAACTATACCCCAGGGCCAACAGAAAGAAACTAAATGAAGGTATAATTACAAAATTAGACAAAGAATGCACACAGTGCCTGAACTCCCTCTGCTTCCCTGGGCCTGCAGTACCCGCAGGCATCTCTCCAGGGTAAGTCCATCATGCCCTCCCCTCCTTGACACCCCCAGCCTCATTCACCCTCCCATCTCCCCCGCCCGCCCGTCTCTCCTCCTCCTCTGGGTCCTGTCCCATTCCTTGTTCGGGCGCCCCAGGCACCCGGGAAACACCTCTGCTTCCTGATCCTTTGCATACAGACCAACTCACTGCCTTCTCGGGTCCCCAGGGGCACTCTGGGCCTGGCCCCGCCCTCACCTCCCACTACTTCCCTGGGCCTGCACCACACCCCAGCCTCTTTCCTGGCTACAGAGGCTGACATTTCCTCTGCCTGATTCTTTTCATCCAGACCAACCAAGCTCCTCAGTGCAGTCCCCAGGAGCCCTTGGTGACACTTCCCATCCCCATCTGCCTTTGCATCTCTTGGTAGCACAGCCACCAGCTTCTCTAGACCAGCATCTGAAACTACAAAAGAAATTCACATGTCAAAATCACAGAGAAAAAATAACAACATGAAAAACCAAAATAACATATCCCCACTAAATACT
>NW_008344555.1:1602564-1604756 GCF_000622305.1 Nannospalax galili | reverse complement strand
CTGAATGAACTCAGAAAGGAGTTAGAAATATTGAAGAATACTCAGGCTGAAATGAAGAAGGAAGTGAGACACTCAGTAAGCCAATTAGAAACAACAGGAGAAAGCCTCACCAATAGGATGAATGAAATGGAAAACAGAGTATCAAGACTGGAAGATAAAGGAGACAAAATAGACCACTCAAGAAAAGAGTATGAAAAATTCAAGAAATCACAAGAATGGAATATGCAGGAATTGTGTGACACCATAAGAAGACCAAACTTATGAATCATAGGCATACAGGAAGGAGAAGAATCCCAACATGATGGCATGAACCAGGTTGTCAACACAATCGTGGAAGAAAATTTCCCAAAATTAAAGACATGCCCATACAAATACAAGAAATATAGAACACCAAACAGGCAAGACCAGAAAAGAAACTCTCCACAGCACACCATAGTAAAAACACTAAATGTACAAAACAAAGAGACAATACTGAAAGCTGCACAAGAGAAACAACAAGTCACATATAAAGGAAAACCCATTAGGATTATGGCTGACTTTTCAGTGCAAACTATGAAAGCCAGAAGAGCGTGGACCAAAGTATGCCAAGTTCTAAATAACCACTGATGTCATCCCAGATTACTATACCCAGCCAACATGTCTCTTATAGTCGAAGGGGAAACAAAAATCTTCCATGACATAAATAGGCAGAAAGAATTCATGTACCCAAAACCAGCCCTACAGAGAGTTCTGGAAGCAATACAAAGAGCTGAAGAAAGGAATGACTATACCCAAAGGGTTGCAGAAAGAATTCCAATGAAGGTATAACAGGGTAAACAGGGTAAAAGTATAGCTATAGCAAGAATATAAACAACAACAAAAAAATGACAGGATTCAATACTCATCTTTCATTAATAACTTTAAACATTAACGGAATGAACTCCCCAGTCAAAAGACACAGACTATATGAATGGATTAAGAAACAAAACACATCTTTTTGTTGTCTGCAAGAAACTCATCGCACTTTCAAGAACAGATACTATCTCAAAGTGAAAGGGTGGAAAAAAAGATACCAAGCAAATAGCACTAAGAAAAAAGCAGGCGTAGCAATCCTAATATCTGACAAAATAGACTTTAAACTAAAACTAATCAGAAGAGATAAAAGGGTCACTTCATTCTGATCAAAGGAATAATATACCAAGAAGATATTACAGTCACGAACATTTATTCACCAAACTCTGATGCACCCAACTTCATAAAAACAATCCTCAGGCCTTTAAGAACCAGATTACTCCCAACTCATTATATTAGGGGAGTTCAATACCCCACAGTCTCCACTATATAGGTCAACAGGGCAGAGAGTTAACAGAGAGACATCTGAATTAAACAGTACCATATATCAAATGGACTTAACAGACATCTACTGAGTATTCCACACAAGCACCAAAAGACATACTTTCTACTCAGCACCCCATGGAACCTTTGCCAAAATCGACCATATATTGGGGCACAAAACAAACCTCAGAAAATCCAATAAGATTGAAATAATTCCATGCACTCTATCAGACCACAATGCAATAAAGCTTACAGTCAACACCCGAAGAAGCCCTAATCACCACATGAACACATGGAGATTAAATAACACCCTCCTGAATGATGAATGGGTCAAAAGAGAAATTAAGAAAGAAATAAAAGTATTCCTGGAATTAAATGAAAAGGACAATACAACACAACAATACCTGTGAGACACGCTGAAAGAGATCCTTAGAGGGAAGTTTATGGCTCTAAGTGCCTACATCAAAAAATCGGAAAGAACACAAATGACTTAACATTGCAACTCAACACACTTGAAAAGCAACAGCAAACGAAACCCAAACCCAGTAAACAAGAAGAAATAACAAAAATAAGGGCAGAAATTAATGAAATTGAAACAAAGAAAACAACACAAAAAATCAACAATTCCAAGAGCTGGTTCTTTGAAAAGATAAACAAGATTGACAGACCGCTAGCCCAATTAACCAAAAGAAAGAAAGAGCACCTCCAAATCAAGAAAATCAGAGATGAAAGGGGAAACATCACAACAGACACCAGAAAGATTCAGAACATTATAAGGGAATATTTTAAAAACCTATATGCTACTAAATTTGAAAACCTAAAAAAATAGATGGATATCTAAGGGCAGGGGAACCACCCAAACTAAACCAAGATAATAG
>NW_008344555.1:1599884-1602465 GCF_000622305.1 Nannospalax galili | reverse complement strand
AAATTTCTTTACAAAAAGAAATACAAAAAGTAATACAAAACCTCCCTACTAAAAAAAGTCCAGGACCAAATGGATTTACAGCAGAATTCTATCAGACACTTAAAGAAGTTCTACATCCAATACTACTTAATTTATTCAAAAAGATAGAAATGGAGGAAGAACTTCCAAATTCTTTCTATGAACCCAACACCACTCTAATACAAAAGCCAGGTAAAGATACAACCAAAAAAGAAAACTATAGACCCATATCCTTAATGAACATAGATTTAAAAATTCTCAATTCACTTGCAAACCGCATACAGACACACATCAAAAAGATCTTCCACCATGATCAAGTCAGCTTTATCCCAGAGATGCAGGGATGGTTCAATATATGTAAGTCAATAAACGTCATAAAGCATAAAATGGGCTCAAAGACAAGAACCACATGGTCATCTCAACAGATGCAAAGAAGGCCTTTGAGAAAATTCAACATGCATTTATGGTCAACTCCTAGAGAGAACTGGACTGGAGAGAACATACCTCAACATAATTAAAGCCATATATAAAAAACCCACAGAGAAAAACTGGAAGCATTCCTATTGAAATCAGGAACCAGACAAGGCTGTCCACTATCTCCACTTCTCTTTACCATATTGTTTGAAACTCTTGCAAGAGCAATAAGAGCAGGAAATTAAAGGAGTAATAATTGGAAAAGAAGAGATCAAATTATCCCTTTTTGCAGATGATATGATACTATATCCAATAGATGCCAAAAATTCCACTAGAAAACTCCTAGAAATTATTAACATATTCAGTAAAGTGGCCGGTTAAAAAATTAACCTACAAATGTCTATAGCCTTTCTATATACGAAACACAAGCAATCAGAGAAAGAGCACATGGAAGCATGCCCCTTCACAATAGCTGTAAAAAAAAAAACATAAAATAAAATATCTCAGAATAAACCTGATGAAAGACATTAAAGAGCTCTACAATGAAAATTTTAAATCTTTAAAGAAAGAGATTGAGGAAGACATCAGAAGATGGAAGGACCTCCCATGCTCATGGACTGGAAGAATTAATATTGTGAAAATGACCATCCTACCAAAAGCCATTTACAGATTCAATGCAATGCCAATCAAAATCCCCATGACATTCTTCAGAGAGCTGGAAAAAAAATCCTAAGATTCATATGGAAGCACAAAAGACCTCAAATAGTCAAAACAACCCTGAGCACTAAGAGCAACGCCAGGGGAGTTACTACACCAGATTTTAAGCTGTATTACAGAGCTATAGTCATAAAAACAACACAGTACTGGCACAAAAATAGACCCATAGATCAATGGAACAAAACTGACCCAAATATGAGTAAATGCAATTTCAGCCACCTGACATTTGACAAAGGGGACAAGAACATTCACTGGAGGAAAGGCAGCATGTTCAGCAAATGGTGCTGGCAAAACTGGATCTCCACTTGTAGAAGAATGAAACAAAAGCTCTGCATTTCACCCTGCACAAGTCAATTCCAAATGGATCAAAGACCTCAATGCAAATCCTGAAACTCCTAAACTGTTAGAAGAAAACATTGGGAAAAACCTATAAGATATAGGTGTGGAAAAGGATTTTTCTATACCGGGCATCAATTGCTTAGAAAACAAGGGCAAGAATTGACAAATGGGACCTAGTTAACCTAAAATGCTTCTGTACATCAAAGGAGGCAACCAGGGAAGTGAACAGAAAACCCACAGTATGGGAGAAAATCTTTACCAGTGACACATCCGACAGAGGTTTAATACCCAGAATATATAACGAAATAAAAAAACAGAGAATCAAGACAAGACATAACCCAATTAAAAGATGGGCTAAGGAGCTGAACAGAGAGTTCTCAAAAGAAGAAGTAAAGATGGCTATGAAGCATCTTAAAAGATGTTCAACATCACTAATAATTAGGGAAATGCAAATTAAAACCACTTTAAGATTTCATCTTACCGCAGTCAGACTGGCTAAGATCAAGAGAACAAATGATACCAAATATTGGAGAGGATGTGGGGAAATGAGAACACTCATCTACTGCTGGTGGGGCTGCAAATTTGTTCAACCCCTATGAAAAGTAGTGTGGAGAACTCTCAAAAAACTACAAATGAACCTACCATTTGACCCAGTTATACCACTCCTTGGCATATACCCAGAAAACTCATCCTATTGCAGAGACAATTGTACATCCATATTTGTTGCTTCTCTTTTCACAATAGCTACCCAAGTGGCCCTCAATTGACGAGTGGATAATGAAAAGGTGGTTCATTTATACTATGGAGTTTTACTCAGCAGTAAAAAAAAGATGAAATCATGAAACGTGCAGGTAAATGGATGGAACTAGAAACTAAGGGAAGTAACACAGACTCAGATAAAAACTCGGCATATGTTCTCCCTCATATGTGCATCCTAGAACTAATCCCTGATAAGTGAGTATGTATCCAGACATAGGTACAAGAACCAGGATAATGGAAAGGAAACAGGGAGGTAAAGGAAAACAAAGAACCTGAAAGGGAACAGTAAGAAACAGGCCTTAATAAGGGAGATATGGATAAAAATTCGTTTAGT
>NW_008344555.1:1588606-1599053 GCF_000622305.1 Nannospalax galili | reverse complement strand
GCTACATAACAAGCAACAATGCCAGACAGGTGATACCTTCTTTTGAGTTGTTGGCCAGGGTGGCCAAAGGGAATCCCAAATAGTAACCCAGCATAGAACTGGGAAAATGAATAGTAGACCCCAATTTTACCTAAAGGAATATTGACAACTAATTGCTGCTAGACGAGGAACAGCTGAGCCTCCTAAAACAAAGACCTCTAGATAGGCTGACTAGATTCAAGTAGTGGGGAATCGGTGGGGGTGCCGACAACACAGCAGACAGTAGCAGGGATATCAGAGTATAAGGGCTCTAGTTGGGGGAGGGAGGCTATAGGAGGGTACCATCTGGGAAGTGGGTGTATAGTTGAATAACATGGTTTGGGATGTTCTGTGTGATACATACACACAAAAAAAAAATCAAATATTTTTAAATGTATTATATTTGAGGAGAAAGCATGGAAATTTATGTCATGCTAATTAGCAGAAGTGATGAGCATTACCATTGAAATCTACCCGATGACTTTATAGACATACACAGTCACCAAGGATCCAAATGACTAGTTATAATCAGATACATACAGATTAGTGATGCATGTGCCAACATCTCAGTGTCAGTAGCAAAAACAATGAGTTTTTCTGTATGGAACAATATATTCTAAAATGAAATGGACATCTTTTTAGAGGTTAAAAACTCATTCAATTTTATTCTTACAGGGCTTATACTGATTTCAATGTTGTATAACTGTATTAACTCATCTGTGAACCTAGAAACTTGCACCCACTTGTGAAAGAGATTTACTCTTGCTCTGGAGTGTGTTACTGAATATGTTAAAGCTGTGCGTGAAATGCTTCTTCTCATCATGTAGTTATTAAAAATTAAAAAATAATGATTTAAATTTTTTAAAAATGATACCATACATCAAATGAGTCTAATAGACATTTACCGAATTTTCCACCCAAGCACCAAAGAATAGACTTTCTGTTCAGCATCCCATGGAACTTTCTCAAAAATTGACCACATAATGGGGCACAAAAACCCTCAACACATACAAAAAAGAAAGAAAAAATTCCATGCATTGTATCACACAACAATGCAGTAAAGCTTAAAATCAACACTGGAAGAAGCCCTAGTAACTTCACAAACTCATGGAGATTAAGCAGCACACTGCTGAATGATGAGCTGCTCAAAGGAGAAAATAAGACAGAAATAAAAGTATTCCTGAAATTAAAGAAAAAAGGACGATACCACACAACAAAATCCCTGGGACACTTTAAAAACAGTCCGTAGATGGAAGTTTATAGTGCTAAATGCCTGTCCTAGTTTATTCTTCATTTCTGTGACAAAATACTCTGATCACTACCAACTTGGGGAGGGAAGGGTTTATTTAGCTTGCATATCCCAGGTCACAGTTCATCCGGGAGTCCAAGGTAGGAACTCAGGGCAGGAACCTGGAGGCAAGAGGTGGAGCACAGGCCTTGGAGGAATGCTCCTTACTATCTTGCTCCCTTAGGCCCTGCTCAGCCTGCTTTCTTATGCAACACAGGCCCACGTGCCCAGGGGTGGCACCACCCACAGTGGGCTGTGCCCTCCCACATCACTCATCAAGCAGGTGCCCCATGGACATGTCTACAGGCCAGTCCAATGAAGGCAATTCCCCAATTGAGTCTCCCTCAACCCAGGTGTGTCAATTTACACTAAAGCTATCCAGCACAATGCCTATATTAAAAAATCAGAAAGAGCACAAATAAATGACTTAACATTGCAAGTCAAGACACTGGAAAGGTAAGAACAAACAAAACCAAAACACAGCAGACAAGAAGAAATAACAAAAATCAGAGGAGAAGTTAATGAAATAAAACAATGAAAGGAATAAAAGAATCAATGAATTTAATAGCTGCTTCTTTGAAAAGCTAAACAAGGTAGACAGACCCTTAGCCCTGTTACCCAAAAGAAAGAAATCAATTTCAAATTAAAAAAAAATCAGAGATGAAAGTGTCTTTTGGGGAAGACACCCAAAAGATCCAGAACATTATAAGGGAATATTTTAAAAACCTACACTCTATTAAATTTGAAAACTTAAAAAGAAATAGATGGATATTTACAATCATGGGAATCACCAAAATTAAACCAAGAAGAGATCAACAGTTTAAACAGACTCATAATACATAAGGAAATTGAAAGAGTAACACAAAACCACCCAGGTTAAAAAAAAACAAAAACAAAAACAACAGAACCAGGCCCAGATGGATTTACAGCATAATTCTACCAGACATTCAAAGATTTGCAACCAATACTACTAACATTATTCAAAAAGATGGAAGCAGAGGGAGAACTCCCAACTTTCTTCTATGAATCCAGGATCACTCTAATATCAAAACTAGGTGAAGACGCAACCAAAAAAGAAAACTACAGACCCATATCCTTAATGAACATAGATGCAAAAATTCTCAATAAAATACTTGCAAACCACATACAGACACACATCAAAAAGATCATCCACTATGATCAAGTATGTTTTATTTCATAGGTGCAGAGACACTTCAATATATGAAGTCAATAAACATCATAAATCATATAAATGGACTCCAGGACAAAAATCACATGGTCATCTCAATAGATGCAGAAAAGAGCTTTGTCAAAATTCATCATGCATTCATGATAAAAGTTCTAAAGGGCACTGCACCTTGACTCCCACAAATTCGTTCACCCTCCCACCTCCCCACCCTGTCTCTTCTCCTGATGTGGGCATGGGCCAAATTCATCTCTTGGCACCCCACTTCTGTGGACTTCCCTCTTGGCCCAAACTCCCCACTGCTTCCTGAATTTGCAGCCAGACCAACACAATACCTCAGTCTCATCTTGGGGCCTGTTTCCTCCCCCACCTCCCCTTTGCCTACCTGAGACCAGCCCTCATCTCTGGCCAGCCAAGCCCCCAGCTTCCTGGGGCCAGCATCTTTCCTGCGTAAGTTCAGCCTCACTCTGCACATTGATTCCCACAGCCTCTTTCACCCTCCCAGCTCTCCACCCCATTTCTCTTCCTAGCATGGACAGCGGCCCATTTTTTCTCTTGGCATGCCAGACCTCTGGACTGCCCTCTTGGCCCAGACTCCCCACTGCTTCCTGATCCTTTGCACCCAGACCAACCCAACACCTTGGTCTGGTCCCCCAGGAGGCCTCCAAGCCTGTTCTCTCCCCAATCTTGCCTTTGCATATATATCTGAGACCAGACTTCATCCCAGGCTGTCCCAACCCCAACCAGGATTCTTGAGACCAACCTCCTTCCCTGCTTGCTTTGGATTCCTGAGACCAACCTCCTTCCCTGACTGCCTCACAGTCCTGAATCCTACCTCTACATAGTAATCCTCCCAAATTGTACTGTGCCTGCTGAATAGAGGGATCCAGACCTTAGTAGAAAGCCTGAGAACATCTGATCCTCATCCAACTTGGGCCTCTGTGGGAACTCCTGAGAAGCAGGACAAAAGCCATCTGGCCCCTCCAATATAAAATTGAAAGAGAGAACCTGAAGCCTAGACCAACCAGCTTTTCACGCCCAACAAGTAAACCACAAAGACACACAAAGATTACAAACAGAAGCAGACCTAAACTCAACAAAGGAAGGCCTGAGATGCACACAAGAATCAGAAACTACAAAAGAAATCTACATGTCAAAGTAACAGCGAAAAAATGATGATATAAAAAACCCAAATAATATATGCCCGCCAAGTACCAACAGTCCTGTAGAGGAGTACAATAAAAACCCTCTAGAGATAACACAGGACATGGAATTCAAAAGAACAATTATAAACATGATAAAAGAATTCAGTGAATTTAAAGAACACACAAACAACGAAATCAAGGAACTGAAAGAAAATAGGAATGAATTCAGAAAAGAGTGACAAATACTGAAGAATACTCAGGTTGAAATGAAGAAGGAAGAGAAACACTCAATAAGCCAATTAGAAAGGACAGGAGAAAGCCTCACCAATAGGATGAATGAAATGGAAAACAGACCACAATGCAATAAATTTCAAAATCAACACCAGAAGGAACTCTAGTAACTGCGTGAATACATGGAGATTAAACAATACACTCCTGAATGATATTAGGTCAAAGTAGAAATTAAGAAAGAAATAAAAGCATTCCTGGAACTAACTGTAAAGGAAAATACACCACAACAAACCTCTGGGACACACTGAAAGCAGTCCTTAGAGGGAAGTTTATAGTGCTAAGTGCCTATATTAAAAGAATCAGAAAGAACACACATAAATGACTTACAATTGCAACTCAAGGTACTTGAAAAGCAACAACAAATGAAACCCAAACCCAGCAGACAAGAAGAAATAACAAAAATCAGGGCAGAAATTAATGAAATTGAAACAAAGAAAACAATACAAAGAATCAACGAATCCAAGAGCTGGTTCTTTGAAAAGATAACAAGATTGACAGACAGCTAGCCCAGTTAACCAAAAGAAAGAAAGAGTACCCCCAAATCAACAAAATCAGAGATGAAAGGGGAAACATCACAACAGACACCAAAAAGATCCAGAACATTATAAGGGAATACTTTAAAAAAAAAACCCATACACTACTACATTTGAAAACATAAAAGAAATGAATAGGTATCTAAAAGCATGGGAATCACCAAAACTAAACCAAAAAGAGATCAACAGCTTAAACAGACTCATAACACATAAGGAAATTGAAACAGAAATACAAATCCTCCATGCTAAAAAAATCCCAGGACCAGATGGATTTACAGCAAAATTCTACCACACATTTAAAGAAGATCTATCTCCAATACTTTTTATTTACTCAAAATGATAGAAACAACGAAAGAACTCCCAAATTCCTTCTATGAAACTAATACCACTTAAATTATTCAAAAAGGTTGAAACAAAGGGAGAGCTCCCAAACTCCTTCTATGAAATCAGGATCACTCTAATAACAGAACCAGGTAAAGACAAAAGAAAAAAAAGAAAACTATAGACCCATATCCTTAATGAACACAGATGCAAAAAATTCTCAACTAAATACTTGCAAACCGCATACAGACACACACCGAAAAGATCATCCACCATGATCAAGTCAGCTTTGTTCCAGAGATGCAGGGATGGTTCAATATACATAAGTCAGTGAACATCATAAATCATAGAAATGGACTCAAAGACAAGAACCACATGGTAATCTCAATAGATGCAGAAAAGGCCTTTGATAAAATTCAACATGCATTTATGTTCAAAGTCCTAGAGGGAACTGGACTGGAGGAACCATACCTCAACATAACTAAAGCCGTATATAACAAACCCACAGACAACATCATTCTAAATGGAGAAAACCTGGAAGCATTCCCATAAAAATCAGGTACCAGACAAGGCTGTTCACTATCTCCACTCCTTTTTAACATAGTGCTTGCACCTCTTGCAAGACCAATAAGACAAGAGAACAAAATTAAAGGAGTAATAATTGGAAAAGAAGAGATCAAATTTGCCCTTTTTGCAGATGATATGATATTATATCTAAGAGATGCCAAAAATTCCACCAGAAAACTCCTAGGAATGATTAACACTTTCAGTAAAGTGGAAGGTTATGAAATTAATCTGCAAAGTCTGTAGTCTTTCTATAGACCAATATAACAAGCAATCAGAAAAAGAGTACATTGAAACACTCCCTCTCACAATAGCCTAAAAAAAGTCCTGAATAAACCTGACAAAAGACATTAAAGACGTCTACAATGAAAACTGTAAATATTTAAGGAGATTGAGGAAAACACCAGAAGATGGAAGGACCTCCCATGATCATGGAATATAAGAATTAATATTATGAAAATGACCATCTACCAAAAGCCATTTATAGTTTCAATTCAATGCCAGTCAAAATCCCCACAGAATTCTTCACAGTATTGCGAGAAAAAAAAAAATCTTACGATCCATATATGGAAGCACAAAAGATCTTGGACAACCAAAGCAACCCTGAGCACTAAAAGCAATGCTGGGGGAATTTCTATAACATATTTTAAACTATATTACAGAGCTATAGTCATAGAAACAACATGGTACTGGCACAAAAATAGACCCATAGACCAATGGAACAAAATTGAAGACCCATATATGAGTACATGCAATTTCAGCCACCTGACAATTGACAAAGGGGCCAAGAACATTCACTGGAGGAATTACAGCATGTTCAGCAAATGGTGCTGGCCAAACTGGATCTCCACCTGTAGAAAAATGAAACTAAGCCCCTATCTTTCACCTTGCACAAAAGTCAATTCCAAATGGATCAGAGACCTCAATGTGATGCCTGAAACGCTGAAGCTGTTAGAACAAAATACTGGCAATAACCTACAAGATATAGGTGTAGGAAAGGATTTTCTAAGCCAGACATCAATTACTCAAGAATTAAAGTGAAGAATCAACAAATGGGACCTCATTAAACTAAAAAGCTTCTGTACGTTAAAAGAAGCAACCAAGGAAGTGAAGAGAAAACCCACAGAGTGGCAGAAAATCTTCACCAGCAACATATCTGAAAGAGGTTTCACATCCAGAATATATAATGAACTCAAAAAACAAAGAATCAAGAAAGGAAGTAACCCAATTAAAAGATGGGCTAAGGAGCTAAACATAGAGTTCTCAAAAGAAATAAAGATGGCTAAGAAGCATCTTAAAAGGTGTTCAGGGGCTAGAGAGATGGCTCAGGGTTTAAGAACACTGGTTGTTCTTGCAGAAGACCCAGGACAGATGGGTGGTTATATAACTCATCTCTCATGCTTCTAAAGGACTTAAACTGGTATTATTTGCTCCCATGTCCCTTACTCTCATGATCCACATGAGGTTCTTTGATTGCTTGTTTGAAAGCTTTCCCTAGTTTCAACATCTCCAGTGTGGAGTATTTTACCCTAGCGAAATTACTATTAACTCTTTTTCTTCTCACATCAAAGGTTGTTGAATCTGAGGGGCAGCTTTAGCTACTATTATTGTTAGGTTGTTTCTTTTCCTATTACTGTCTTTTTCTTTGGGCCCTTTGACTCCTGGTCCCCTAACCTTATGCAAGTTAAAATCTCCCATTTTTTTCTCTCCCATGCTCTGAGGCTGAGACTGAATCTGTTACTAACTCCTTAGCCTTTTCAGCTAAGCTGCTGTTGTGGCCAGGCACCTTCTCTGGATTCCCCCCTTGCATCCAAGGCTTGTAAAAATTTTTCTAGGCTCTCTATAACCTTTAAAGAATCTTCACAAACAAGCAACTGAGCTATTTTTCCACATTTATAGGATGGCTGTGGTATAGGGATTTTCCCCTTTGAGTCCATCCACGTCTGTGCAGCCCATGTCATTCTAGTTATATATTCTATGATTCATTGTATGACCCATGTGAGTACTGCTAATCCTCTTGCTTTTCCCGGACTTCTGTGGTTTGTCATTTCCAGCATCATCCTGCCAGGCTGCACCAATTGTTTCACTAAATTTTCCCCTCCCCACTGGGAGATCTGCCCTCACTTAGGGTCTTCCCCTCCTGATGTGGATTAACAAAACCAATGTAATACATTCTATTGGGGAAAGACAGTGATTTACAAAGGCATGGATTCACATAAGCTTTTCTTCCCCACATTTGAGGCATGGGCCATCCACTTCCGGCCCACAGTCTCCACCAGCTTTTCTCTTGCAGCCAGCTTTATGCTCACAGCCACTCACTCCTGGGGTCTGCGATAGGCCGTCTTACCCCATGGGGTTCCTGAGGCCTGTCTTGCCCTGCTTGCTGTTCCCCACTCAATATGGTGGCAGCTCCACCCCTTTTTCCCAGTGCTGAGTCTCCCAGCTAGCTAGTGCCTGGATCAACTCCAGCTTTTCGTAGGAACTTCCGGGTTACACCCAGTCATCATCCATCAAAGAAACTTCTTTTTCAAGAGACAGAGGTAGTTACAGTGTTCCACAACTGGTCACACACAGAGATTGTGTGTGAATTTGCCAAGTGACAAGAGAGATTAACATGTGCCCTGATATGAGTTATAACTTCTGTGATACTCCTGCCAATAATGTATGACCTGAGGGTAAGTACGAAGAGACATTAGGCAAACCAGGTTGACAATCATCCTACTAAATGTAAGCTCAATGCCATCTAAATGTTAGAAAGATATGGAAAACTATGGACTATATCCAATTGGAAGAGACCAAAAACTAAATGCAAAACATAGTCCTGGATAGGATTCTTATCCAGAAAGGGAAAGAGTGATATTCTTGTTCAGCTAGTGAAAGCTGAATGGGCGAATGTGTATAGAATAGTAATCTTACAGTGTTATTCTTGGATTGGAGGGCTGTATGTTATTTATGAAGAGGAATGATCTTGTTTTAGAGAAATAGTTTGGAGTGTTTAAGGGCAGCTAAACATCTAGTTCTCAGAAAGATGCAGAGAAAGATAAATGGTAATAGATACATACACACGATCATGAACAATGGAGCAAATGAGGTAAGATGCTAACACTTGGGGAATCTGGTTAAATAAACTACAGGAGTTCTTTGTACTATTCTAGTCATTCTTCTGTAAGTCTGAAACTGTTTCACAATGAACTATTCTAAGCTATAAATCAGAATTTATACAGCTGATAAATCAAGAAATACTCATTTAATGATATAGGTTGCCTTAGCCATCTATTAAAATTTTATTCCAACAGTAAAATGTGACTTGGTTTGTCAAAATTTGAACCACATGTATCTTTTCATCAGTGTACCCATTGACTTAAATGACTTAACTTCTAACAAGTTTTTTTTAATAAAACAGAGATAACTTTTAATACACGCAATTAACTTTGGATTTTAAACACAAAAAGAAGCCAGGATGATGCCACATGACTGTAATCCCAGCAGTCGGGGGATAGAAGGAAAAGAACCAAGAATTCAAGATCATTCTCAGCTACATAGTGGGTTCAAGGCCAGTCTGTGCTACATGACAGACACCCTATCTCAAAAACAGAAAAAAAAAAACCTGAAAAACAAAAACAAGAGTCATCTGCAGTTGTCATCATTTTTGCACCAAACACTGCCACCTGCTGGAAATAACAGGCCATAACATGCATTAGTCATCCCTAAGAAAATAAATTATTTAAAACTCTAAGGCACGTTTGAGAACAAAACGACAGATACAGAAAAATAACTAGGTAACAGAGAACCTACTTTCAATCCATTTGAAATTATTCTAATATTTACACCCCAGGGTATTAAAATCTTTTTTTCAATACATACATATTTTTTAACTGAATTTTTGTGCATTTCATGCACTACATCTTAATAATATTTAGAGACCCTCCCCTATCTGCACAACTCCATAGTACCCCCACAGGATTTCATGCATTCTGTCAAATATGTTAAGTTCTATTGAGTCAACTTTGTGTGCCCAGATACAGCAATTCTCATAAAATCTTATGTGGAAAATAGGTCTTCAGTGTTAATAATAACGGCACAGCAACAATGGTAGACTTCTTCATCCATAGCACAGTACCCACACAATGTGTCTTATTCAATAAAAGTTATGCAGAAACTCCTTCAAGTTGGTAGGCAATTTGATCTTTGGTCAGGCAGTTCTCAACAGGAAGATCAGCAACCCCTACAGGGCATAGTGAAAACATGTGGCCTCTGGTGGTATTCAGAAAGCCAGATATCCTGCAAAGAAGTGAGATTTGTGCTGTGTCCCACACATCTTTCAAATGTCGCACCCAAAACTCATGTAGGTGAAAAGCTGCTTATGATCACCTAACCTTTGATTCTAACTCCAGAATGCACCCTGTCTTATGTAAACTGAGAGAAAATGATACTATATTTGTCTTGAAGTGTTGCCAAAATTAACCGACATTTCAGGACATCATGGCATCATTTGAAAAGAAGTGGTGTTTGAGCCAGCATTGTAGAGATTCTTAAGTGCCTAATACCACATTTACAATGAAAATACACTTGCTTACAAAGCATACACTATATGCCCTGAACATGCAAAACATACACTACATGCTTGCGTGTGCAAGCCTCTAAAAGTGGATGAAATGCATTAGGTATACATTCTTTTATTAAAAGTTACTGTTATTTCCCCTTTATTTTTCCATTAAGAGGTTACATTGATGTTTGTTAAAAATATGTGCAGACGGGTTTTTCATTTTCTGTTTACTATTAGTTATTATAATGGAATAATAAAAGGAGAGAGTTATAAAACATTTATTACTAAAAGGGACATCAATTTGATATATTGAAAATTTGAGATCCAATTCAACTCTCTCATTTTATTAGGAGAAAACTGAAGTTCCAGGATAAGGGTGAAATAAATTTGCTCAAGGTCAGCCCCCAACTTTCTCATTTTTAATCAGTTCCTGGCCTATGCTGTCTGAAAATCAGACATGCATTTTCCAATAAAAATAATGCTGTAAGGCTGTTCATGTCACTTAGCATTAGAGTTTGCCTAGCACATGTGAAGCCCTGAGATCTACACCTGTCA
>NW_008344555.1:1573739-1588528 GCF_000622305.1 Nannospalax galili | reverse complement strand
AAAGAAAGAAAGAAAGAAAGAAAGAAAGAAAGAAAGAAAGAAAGAAAGTCCCAATGCTATAAATGTACATAGTGTCCCAGGCCAGCTCACAAACAAAGCTTACACAGGTAAAATACACAGCTCAAGTTAATATTATTAGAATGAAGTAAAAGCAACTTTATCTGATTTTATGAAAACAGCAAAGGATGCTTGTATTTGGCTAGGATATTTAATTATTTGAGAATTTCATACATATATAAATTGTATTTTGATCAGATCCACCCCCACAGCCTCCCCACTGACTTTCTCATACTCCCTCCCACTTCTTTCTCCAAGCTTCATGCTGGAAGCCAGAGTGGGCTGCATAGTGAGTTCCAGGCCAACCCATCCTACAGAAAGTGAGACTCTGTCTCAACAACTCCCATACCCATCTCTGAAACCAAAGGCAAAATAAAACCTTAAAAACTAAATATTATTATGTTGCCTCTGAACTTCTCTGTAGCTAACATTTGCTTGATGAGGGCCAGAAACTCACCAGCTCATCCAAAGTCCATAAACTCTTTGAGTTCAGGAAGTAGTTTGCAGATAGCTACATTAAGGTTGCGGTGGAAGCAGTTACAGGAGGACAGAATCTGTGACCCAGGTGGCTAAAGGCACATAGCTTCTGCATACCACTGACCTCTCTATAAGCTGCTCAGTATGTGCACAGAATGGCTTGCTGTTCATGTCCTGTGCCATCCTCTTCTTAGGATTACACCTACCCTCCCAGCCCATCTCCTGGATGTCTATACACCAAAGGCACATGGACTACTTCCACAGACCTCGCATTTCACCCAGTATAGGATCCAGAATCAACCTATGTCATAGGACATGGTGAAATTTTCCATACTAGGAGAGGCAGGAAAGGTGGGGAAAACATATTGAAGCACATGTCAAAGGGACAGGTACTATACACGTGCAGGTCCACATGTAGATGTGGACCAATGGAGCAGCCACTAAGCACATAGGGTGAGTTGATTTTCAAGTGCCACAAGTGAGATAAGCACTAAGTATAAAGTACACACCTGGGCACCAGGCATGGTGGCATGCACCTTTAATCCCAGCACCCAGGAAGCAGGGGCAGGTGCATCTCTGTGAGTTAAAGGCCAGCCTAGTCTGCACAGTGAGTTCCAGGTCAGCTGGGGCTACAAGGAGCTCAAAAAGACACAAAAAGCTAACAAAAGTCTCTGTAAAACAGCAACATCAGAATATTCATAAGGATGCTTACAAAACATATCTATATCTCCTTTATCAAACACACACCAAGCCTACACAATTATCTGCTCTTTTATATATTCTGAAAAGGATAATTCAATGACATGAGAAGTAATAGGCATAGTGGTACACACCTGTAATCCTAGCACTTGAGAGGTGAGGCCAGGAGGATCAGAAGTTCAAGGCCAGACTGGACTATATGGAACCATGTCTCAAAAGAAAAATGATGAGAAGCTAAGATCATGTGACTTACCCAAGATCACAGTTAGTAAATGGTAAAGCCTCAGTTTCAACAGGTGTTCTGGTTCCAATATTTGCATTCTACTCACTACACTAGAGCATGACTCTTTCATGAACCAGTCTTTCTTTAAGGTCCCACTTGCACAATCAAACTAGCCTGCCAATCCAAGGGAATGCATCTCTGATGTCCCATGTACCTCAATAGAAAGGAAGGGAAAGGAAAGTACCTGGCAGCCTTTGAAATGTAGTGGAGTTAATACAGCAACACCTTTTGTGACTCTCCACTGAATTGTTCTTACACAAAAAATTTATCTCATTTCTGGAATATAAACTGCGTTTTTAGTGTGTGTGTGTGTGTGTGTGTGTGTGTGTGTGTGTGTGTGTGTGTTGCTAAAGAAGGAACCCAGGGCCTCATGCATGCTAGACAACCACTTCATCACTGGAATACAACCCCAGTCCTACAACATTAAATTGATGAAAGTTTCAGCTTTAATATGAAATATATATTTATATACCTGATTAATAACAAATTAATATGATAGCATAGAATACTTGCCTCAAATTTGACAGAGTATGTGTAGATCACATTTAAGGTATTTGTATCTTCCTCAGGAATTTCCATAGGCGGTCCACTGCAAGTCAGGTCATTTTCATCTGAATGTTTATAGCTAATAAAAGAGAAAATCAGGAAGGGAATTTTGACATAAAATGGATGAAAATTTTCCAGTTCATGGCTATTCAGATATGCAACAGCAGGCTGGAAAAAATAGGCTTTCCAAGCCAGGTGTGGTGGTGCATGCCTTCAATCCCAGCACTCACAAGGCAGAGGCAGGCAGATCTCTGTGGAACTGAGGCCAGTCTGGTCTACATAGTGAGTTTCAGGCCACCTGGGGCTACAAGGGAGACCCTGTCTCAAAAAGACAAAAAAAAATGAAATAGGCTTTCCATTATGTTGTTCATTTAAAACCCACCATCCTCATGCCTCACAGTTTAACTCGGAGTACTGTGATTACACAAAGGCACTACCATACTCAGCTATACTTCTTTATAATTTAAAATACTTTCATTTCTAAATGTTCCCAACCCTGAAATTGGACTCCATATACCGCCTAGAATTTCATACTTAAGAACATTCCTTTGCCTGTGAATAGAAAGAAAATGCATTCTACCACAAGTGACTTTTTTCTTCTTTCATCTCATCCCTCTTCTATATACTATCTTGTAATATTAACTATAGGGCTAGAATATTAAGTACTTGAAGAAGAAATCATATTTACAAGCACCCAGATATGTGAGGGCTATGTATAAAGTAGCATGCTTAGCAAGGAAAGACACTACTAACACACACTACTAATGGCAATGTAAATTGATGCGTCCATTATGGAAAAACACATCGAGATTCCTATATGATTCAACTACTCAACTTCTGGGTATATATTCAAGGGAAATGAAGTCTGTATACCAGAGACACCTATACTCCAATGCTTACTGAAGCACAAGTCATAAGAATCAACTGGTATGTCCATTATGAGATTCAGAAAATGTCACACATATACATAATGGTATATTATTCAGCAATGAAAAGGACGAAACCCTGTCATTTGAAGAACAATGGATGAAAGTTGGGAAAATTATATTAATAGGCCAGCCATGGAAAAATAAATACCACATTTATACTCATATATGAAAGTTAAGATAGCTCATCTTAAAGTTGACTGAAGCTTGCCATGGTGGAACATACCTTTAATTCCAGCACTCAGGAGGCAGAAGCAGGTGATTGCTATGCATTTGAGGCCAGCCTGGTCTCCATAGTAAGTTCCAGGCTAGCTTAGACTACAGAGTAAGACATAACGGTTATCAAGAAACAAATGACAACAAATGCTGGCAAGGAGATTCGGGAAAGTGGAACATTTTACTTTGTGCTGGTACAAATGTAAACTTGTGCAGCCACAATAGAAATGAATGTGACAATTCCTTAAAAAAATCAGAATAGAGCTACTGTATGACCTAGCCTTAGCTTTCTTAGGTGTGTTTGCAAAGGACTCTAAGTCAGTGTACCATAGAGATAATTTCATGCATTTGTCTGTTGTGCATGACTCACTATAACCAGGACATAGAACTAATCTAGATGTCAATTAACAGATGAATGGATTAAACAATGGTAAATATACACAATGGAATTTGATGTAATCATAAAGAAAAATAAAACCATGGCATATGAAAGGAAATAGAAACAGCTGGAAATCATATGTTAAGTGAAATAAACCAGACTCAGAAAGACAAATACTATGTTTTCTGTCACAGGAGGAACACATATTTAAAATTAAAAATATGTATGTGTGTATATTAGTGTATGTCTGTAGTTTATGAAACTAGAACGGGATCATGAGAGGAGAGGAAGAGACCTTTTAGGAAGGTGGGAAATGGGATAATAGGAAAGCAGAAGAGAGGACTAACTGGAGGAAGGGAGGGAGCCAGCTGGGAGGGAGCCAGTCGGGGAGGGGTGAATGAGAACAAAATATGACAATATATCTGTCTAGATACTATGATGAAATCCATTACTTTGCATTCTAACCTTAAAAATTAAATTTAAAGTGATAAATTTGGGCATAGTGATGCATGCCTTTAATCCCAGCACTTGGGAGGCAGAGGCAGGTGGATCTCTGTGTGTTCAAGACCATCCTAGTCTGCATAGTGGGTTCCAGGCCAGTTGGGACCCTGTCTCAAAAAGACCAAAAAACTGACAAATTTATATAAAAGAAGAACCAGCAAAAAGCATGTCTTGATGGCACAAGTGTGTAATCCCAGCACGTGGAGGGGGGGCAGAGGCAAGATGATCACGCTTTCAAGGCCATATTCAGCTACACCTTGACTACACAAGACCTTGTCTCAAAAAAAAAAAAAACCATAAAGTATGATGGTGATGGCTAGAGGCTATGAGGGAATAATGAGGGAGGTTGGATAACAGATCATCATCATTGAAACACAAGAACTATGCCTATTACTTCTCATGTCACTGAATTATCCAGATAATTGTGTAGGCTTGGTGTGTGTTTGATAAAGGAGATATACATATGTTTTATAAGCATCCTTATGATCTCTGCATTGAGATGAAAACTGTGCACCACCACACTGGGCAGCACACCTGCTCTTTTAATCTGTCACTTTTACTAGGGAAATTTTTCTCCCTCAAAGTATTCTAGGTTGTGCACTATTGTGGCCACAATGGATCATGAGTCTCTACATTGTGTGACATATTCCCCTTTTTAACTCCCTTAATAAAACAGAATTAATAGTATCCAATATTTTAAAGAACCTTATAGTTGCAACTTTAAAGGTTTCTTGTACAATCTCCTACTCAAGCAGAATTGCTCTTTACAATTCATCAGGCAAGTACTAGGGCCTAGATGCAATGGTAAATCCTAATTGTGCAATCTCTTTATAAGTTGGGTCATCTAGGTTCTACCTACCTCTGTCTAGGGATTAAAGTACTCATTAATTCTTCAGGCTGTTTACCAGCTTTTAAGATGGCTTTAATCATTAGCAGATTCTTATAGTCACCTGATACTTTCCTAAACAGAATCTACTGACACTAGACCTGCCTTTCAAGAAAAACAAATCTATTCCCGGCTTCATGTCTTTGGTGCTGGCAGCTTCTCGTCTGCCGGTTCTATCCTCAAACGCAGAAACATGGGTGAGACAAACAACAAACAAACAAACAAACAAAAATCCAAATGCAACCCCTTTGTCATAAGGCAGCAACTAAATGAATACTCAGAATGTTCTCTTACTCTTAATTCTTCCTCGCATTGTGTGGCACTCAGACACTAGAGGAAGCAAGAAGCAAAACTAATGTTTCAAAAGACATTATGTAAGATTACATCACACACACACACACACACACACATCCTGAAAGTAAGAGCTCAAGTTAAGAATCTCTAAATTTTAAATCAATTTTAAAATCATTAGCACTAATTAAAAACAAAACTCTATAATTACCTTTTGGGTTCAATTGTGGAACTAACCAATCTTGCAAAATTCCAATTTGTGTCACTTTCTCGGTGATATGTAATGGTAATATCAACATGGTTGAAGGGGTACAAAGTATAATTTTTTAATTCAGACTGTAAAAAAGGAAAAAAAAGGAAGTTTAAGATTTGAAACTGGGAAACGAAAAAATACAAAATGAGCCATAAATTAAGCATACTGAAGAGTAAATGTAATTTTCTAGGATTCAAACTGCCACCTTGAGCATTTGGTCTAATAATGAAAGTGCCAGTCAGTTCTGTAAGTACCAAGTAGTTGTTATAGAGGAATGGCATTTTAAAGCTTTAAAATTCAGAAGTATGTGTCCTTCCTGGGTTTTAATCACATAAGAGCATGAAGTAATAAAAATTGAGTACTAAAATATCATCAGCAGAGACAGGCACAGTGGCTCATGCCTTATAATACCAACACATGAGAAGCTAAAGGAAGAGAACTGTGTCCAGTTTAAGACCAGTCTGGGCAACATACTGAATTCCAGAACAGCCTGAGCTAGAACAAAAGCCTGTTTCAAAAAGAGTCATCAGTATATAAAGTTTAAGCACATTAAGAGTTTGGCCTTGGGGTTGGAGAGATGTCTCCATGGTTAAGAACACTGGCTGTTCTTGCAGAAGATCCAGGTTTGAAACCCAGCACCCACATGACAGCTAACAACTATTGAGAACACCAGTTCGAGGGGATCTGACACCCTCTTCTGACCTCCGTAGGCAATGCACAACATGAGTGCTCTTACACACATGCAGGCAATATACTCGTACACAAAAAGTAAATAAAATAAATATTTTTTTAAAAAGAGTTTGGCTTTTCTGCCATGTCCAAGTAGTGGTCTCAAGCACTCAAGAGGTAGAGACAGGAGGATCAGGAGTTCAAAGCCATCCTTACCTGCAGAGCAAGTTTCAGTATATCCCAAGCTACATTAGATCCTGTCTCAAAATAACAAAAACCAAAAATGGGAGCTGGAGCAATGGCTATCAGTAAAATGTGTCTCACAAGCACAAGAACCTGAGTTCCATTCTCAGTACCCATGTAAAAATCTGGGTGTAGTAGCATATATCTGTAATTCCAGTGCTGGAAAGACAAAGACGAAAAGATCCCTGCGGCTTCCTGGCTGAATTAATGAGCTTCATTTTCAGTGGCAGACCGTGTCTCAAAAAAGAAGTTGGTGAACAAATGAGAAGGGCACCTGGCATCATCCTCTGTCCACCACATGTGTAAATGCATACACCACGCACATGCGGTTTGACCTTTATCTGCTAGCAAGAAAATGTCCAATATTTCACAGTATTAACAGCAGTAATTGAAGATGGTAGAATTATAGTCAGTAATTTTCTTGGGTTTCTTTTCTTTTCTTTTAAGACTTTTTTATACTTTCCAAATTTTCCATAATGAAGACATAATTACAAATACCTTATAAGCATCAACAGACCAAAAATGAATTTAACAAGCCAGGTGAGGCAGATTAATTGTCAAAAGGTCCGGGAAGTCTGGGCTACATGAGATCCTGTCTCAAAAAATTCCTACAGTGTGTTCCCCAATTTACTTCTTAGTAGCCATAAAGAAGTGGGGAGGGGGGGTTGAGACAAGGTCTCCCTGTATCTTCAGGTGGCCTGGAACTCACTATGTAGACCAGGCTGGCCAAGATCTCACAGAGATCCACCTGCCTCTGTCTCCCAAGTGCTGGGATTAAAGGCATGCACCACCATGCCCAGCTGATTAGTACTTCTTAAACTTTAACATTCATACAATGTTAAGATTACCTAGGAATCTTGCTGAAATACAGATTATGATTCACTAGCTGGGATGAAGATTGAGATTCTTCATGTCTACCGAATTCTTAGATGATGCCAGTTCTCCTGGGCCAGGACCACACATTGAAAAGCATTGTTCATTGAAGGACTTCAGAAGACAGAACACACGTAATTGTTCCTTATGGTAAGAATGCTTAAGGTAAGTGAAAAAAATTAAGTGAAAAACTACCATGGAGATTTGGGGGAAGTTTTGCAATAAATGTTATTTAGGGTTAGATGTGTCCCCTAAAAAAGTAAAACCCCAAAAGTCCAAATCCCCCAAATCTGTGATCGCTGGATCTCTGCAGTTAAAATTAGACCATGATGGTAGGCCTTAATATAATCATAATGGGTTAAGATACGGCATTTTTTAAAAATTTTTGAGACGAGCTCTCATTTTGCAGCCTAGGATAGCCTGAAACTTACCATGTAACCAAAAGTATCCTTGAACTTGGAAGGCAGAGGGAGGTGGCTCTCTATGAGTTTATTGCCAGCCTGCTCCAAGTCTTCCAAGGCTACATAGTGAGACCCTGTCTGGAAAATAAAAGAAACTTTGTACTGTTATCAATTTTTTGTGACCCCCCCTCATATTCAATTACATGACCCACAGTTTAAGAATCCATGGATTTGCTGGGTATGGTGGTGCTCGCCTTTAATCCCAGCACTGGAAAGCTCTGTGAGTTGTGACAAGTCTGAGTTACAGGGTGTCTTAGTTTGTTCTTCATTGCTGTGACAAAACACTCTGACCAGTACCAACTTGGGGAGGAAAGGGTTTATTTGTCTTACATCTCCCAGGTGAGGTCCCTGTTGGGGACGGGGGAAACTGCTGCTCTTTGGAACCCTAACAATACCAACTTGGGGAGGAAAGGGTTTATTTGGCTTACATCTCCGGTCACAGTTCATCAGGGAGCCCAAGGTAGGAACTCAGGGCAGGAACCTGGAGGCAGGAGCTGGAGCAACGGCCATGGAGGAACGCTGCTTATAGGCTTGCTCCCCTGGCCCCTGCTCAGCCTGCTTTCTTATGCAACACAGGCCCACCCGTCCAGGGGTGGCACCACCCACAGTGCGCTGGGCCCTCCCAAATCACTCATCAAGAAGATGCCCTTCAGACATGGCCACAGGCCAGTCCAATAGAGGAAATTCCCTGATTGAGGCTCCCTCAACCCAGGTGTGTCAAATTGACACTAAAGCTATCCAGCACACGGGGAGACCTTGTTTCTAAAAGACCAAAACAATGAATACATGGGTTAGGAGGAAAAAACAGAAAATTCCAGATGGCACAGAAGCAAAGATTGGAGAACTGTAGCTACAAGCCAAGAAAGGCCAAGGACTGTCAGTCACTGGTAGAAGTCAGGAGAGAAACTTTATGTAGAAGCTCCCTTGGAGCCCCTGGAGAAAACCTTAATGTCAGTCCTCTGACCTTCCTGAACTAAGAGAGTATATTTCCTTTTTTCTCTGGAGACATGGTCTCATGTAGCCCATGTAACTGAGGATGTCCTTGAATGCCTGATTCTCTACTGCCACCTTTTATGTTGGGATTACATTTGGCATGTACTAGTTTGTTCAGCTTTTATACATATATTTTTTGTTTGTTTTTATGTGTATGAGTGCTTTGTATGCATGTGTGTTAAGTGCACTTGAGCATGCAATGCTCACAGAGGCCAAAAGAAGGCATCCGACTTCCTAGAACTAGAGTTACTGGATAGTAGTGAGCCTCCATGTGGGTGCTGGGAACTGAACCTAAGTCCTCTGCAAGATCAGCCAGTTCTTCACCACTGGGCCCTCTCTCCAGCCCTGTATTTTTTTTTTTAACTTTTGAGTCTGGGTCCCAGTTTATAGCCCAGGCTGACCTGGAATTCAGTGTGTAGAACCAGGCTGGTCTCAAAGTTAAGGTAATCCTCCTGCCACTGCCTCACAAATGCTGAGGTTACCAGAATGCACCACCATACCAGGAAGGAAAATAAATTTTTGTTCGTTTGAAGCTATCTACTTTGTGGTACTTTGTTGCAGTAGATCTAGTAAACTAGTACCAGAGTAAAGAATGAATGTTCTGGGACTGGGAAAATGGCTCAGTTGGCAAAGTACCTCCCATGCAAGTACGAGGACCTGAGTGCAGATCCCCAAAACCCCTGACAAAATTCAGCCACCATTCACATAGTGGGCTGAGGTTGAGTACCAGCTGACTGGATCACCAGTAAAAGACAGTATTCCAGAAAGTGTCCTTTTGAATCTCATAATCTTTAGAAAATGTTATCTTGTGTAAAAATTAACTTCTGCCCAGTTAACCCCCTGAATTACCAGAAAAAAAAATTCCAGTTCATCCAAGATAACATGTGTTTCTCCACACTGAGAAACATCCAGGATCTATTTGCTCCACTGAAATCACAGATGGAATTTAAAGCACTACAGCAGATTCAGCATCTTCCATTGCTTTCAAGCTCAAACCTTTCATTGGATATTTTGAGGCGAAATGAGACCATTGGATTTTAAGATATTTGTTTTTATTTTATGTGTGTGGTTTGCATGCATGTAAGTGC
This sequence comes from Nannospalax galili, assembly GCF_000622305.1. Lineage (NCBI taxonomy): Eukaryota > Metazoa > Chordata > Mammalia > Rodentia > Spalacidae > Nannospalax > Nannospalax galili. Next base: position 1,578,687 of record NW_008344555.1, on the reverse strand, counting down.
ACCGCATGCATGCAAACTCACAGGGGTCAGAAGAGGACACTGAATCCCCTGGAACTGGAGTTAAGGACAATTATTAGATGCCATGTGGGTGCTGGGAACCAAACACAGGTTCTCTATAAGAGAAGCCAGAGCCCTTAACCACTGAGCCATCTCTCCGGTTCCCAAGATATTCTTAATGATCCATCACAAAGTGAACTAATGGGTGAACCACACTTGATGGTGGGACATAAATTCTGTTTACTGTAACAGTGTGTTGTTTAAGAATGAGAGATGCTGCATCTTGCTTTGTCTTTCTATTATAATTTGATGTACACATTAGCACTGACCTATTAAGGAAAAATCCTGGCTGTAACATTCATATGTATCCCCAGCCCTACAGAAGGGGCAGAGACATAAGTATCCCTGGACTTGTTAATGAGCCAGTCTAGCCAATCAATGAGCTCCAAGTTCAATGAGAGACCCTATCTCAAAAAGATGAGGTAAAGAGTGATCAAGGAAGGCACCTGACATGGACCTCTGGCCTCCACATACATGAACACCACAAACACATGCACACCCAAAGAACAATATATTTTGTAATCAGACATTCATCTACTAGCTATCTGATGCCAAGTAATTTAATCACTTCAAACCTCAGTTTCTTCACTTTAAAAATAGGGAAAAGGCCAGGTATGGTGGCACATGTCAATAAACCCAGCCTAAGAGAGGCAAGACGGGAAGGTTGCCCTAAGTTCAAGGCCAGCCTGGGCTATATTACACCCTGTCTTAAAACAAAACAAGGGCTCGGGAGATGGCACCAGTCATTAAAAGCTAAGGCTAACAAATGAAATGTCAAAACAAATCAAAACAAAAAGCCAAACAGGAATACACTAAAAAAAAAATGCTGACAGGATTAAGAAGAATAATATATGTAAAATATTTAATAAAGTTTTTAGCATAGGGCACCTTCAAGAAATGTTAGCCAATATGTCACCTAGGCTTTGAGTCCTCAGAAAATTAAGGTAAATTAGTCCTGTGAATTGCCATATTGAGTAATCTACAACAAGTGGAACTGGGTCCAAGATTACAAATCACATCTCTGCATATCTCAGTACTGAGGGTGTTAGCACTGAAGGAATTTAGAGATCATTAGTAAAATGATAAAAGAACTGATCTTGTGGACAGATTGGGGCAGGAAGCAAATACTGTTCACTGAATACTAAGAGAAGATTAAAAGCTATAGACGTCAGCTAGATAAAGAGCACTGATATTGTAATTGCCCGAAGACACACTAATGGGACAAAGTTGAGCATCAGTTTTGGCAGCTTACTGTAATGAGGAGACTCATTTGTATTCATTTTCTGAGGACTGAAGGCTGCATAGTAGATTACTTAAGTCTTCCTAAGCCAAGCACTTTACTATATATATATATATAATCCAATTCTTTTCATTTATGTGTGCACATGTATGTATGCACACGTATGTGCAGGCACCCATGGAGGCCAGAAGGTGCCAGATCCCCTAGAGGTGGTTATAGGCAGTTGTGAGCCACCCAATGTGAGTGCTGAGTATCAAACTCTGGTTCTTTATAAAAAGAGCAAGTGCCTGTAACCACTGAGTCATCTCCCCAGCCCCATTATTCAGTTTTTACATAAGTCTTTCCCAGGATGAGAAAGTTAATATGAGATCCTCTGCATAAGAATCTGAAACCATTTACCCTTCCCAAAGGCAACACCCTTGGGTAAAGGGGTGAACCAGAAATAAATTTGCCCCATGCCTCCAAAGGACCATAAGACTGCCTTGTTTTATACAGAACAAGAGAAGGAAAAAAAAAAAAAAAAAACCCTGACTTTGAAAAATCGTGACCACCAGCTAGCTCTATCATCAGTTAGCAGGCTGCCTTCATACCTAGTTAACTCTAAGGTTTTCAAATGGTGAATTTTCTTTAGGATAGTCTAAGTCTAGTTATCCTCAAAGACATCTTGGGTAAGTTAAATAAGATCTCTAGAGATAAGAATCTTGATCCTTGAACTCAAAGAAATCTCAGTTTTCAGAGACAATAAACATGTTTTAAAAAAAAAATGAATCACCCTTAGGGTTGGAGAGATGGCTCAGCGGTTATGAGCACTGGCTGTAGTTGGAGGTGACTGTGATTGGTTCCCAACACCCACATTGTAGCTAATAAGCATCTGTAACTCCACTTTCAGGAAGTCTGATGCCCTCTTCTGACCTCCCTGGGCACTGTATGCAGAAGTGCACTTACATACAACCAGGTAAAACAGTCATATACATAAAATGAAAATAAATAAATGTTTAAAAATGCAGCACCAGGAGGCTGGAGAGATGGTTCAGTAGTTAAGAGCACTGTCTGCTCTTGCAGAGAACCCAGGTTCAGTTTTCAGCACCCACAGTAGGAGAACACTTGCCTAGAATGTATAAGGTCTGGGGTTCCATCCACAGCACCAAAAAGGAAAAGAAAGGGTAAAAGAAATAAAAGGCAAGCTTCAAAATAACATCATGAGGGCTGGAGAGATGGCTCAGTGGTTCTTGCAGAAGACCCGGGTTTGAATGCCAACACCCACGTGGCAGCTAACAACTGTCTGTAACTCCAGTTCCAGGGGATCCGACAGTCTCTTCTGTTCTCCATGGGCACTGCACAACATGGATGGACTTACCTACGTGCAGGCAATCCACGCATTATCATAAAATAAAAATAATGAATAAAATATAAGGAGTTGGATAGATGGCTCAGTGGTTAAGAGCACTTACTGCTCTTGCAGAGGACCCAGGTTCGATTCCCAGCACCCACATGGCAGCTACAAACCATCCTTAACTCCAGTGCAAGGGGAATCTGAAGCCCTCTTCTGACCTCCATGGCATTTCATAACACGGGTGAACTCACACACATGCAAGCAATACACTCATACACAGAAAATAAAAAATAATAAATAAAATATTTTAAATAAATAAATAAAATATTTTAAAAAGGATAGCTATTTAAAAAATAACTGCATGAACCAGAAGAATATAAAATAATGACTTAACTGATTTGGAAAAGAACAAAATAGGCCTGAGAATTTAAAGCTCTTGCCTAGTATGTGCAAGGCCCTGGATTCAACTGTCAGTACTGCAAGAAAGAACAAATTAGAACTTATAGAAATTAGAAAAATGATTAATGAAATTAAAAATCTACTATGTATGTTTAAGAGAAGAAAAGATATTGATGAGGGTATAGTTTATGGATAAGAATATAGGCCAGAAAACAGCACCAGTGAGTGTGGATAAGGTTAAAATAACTGTAGTTTTAGGGATTTGTGTGTGTGTGTGTGTGTGTGTGTGTGTGTGTGTGTGTGTGTTAGAGACAGGGTCTCCCTGTAACCCCAGCTGGCCTGGAACTCACTATGTAGATCAGGCTAGCTTTGAACTCACAGAGATCCACCTACCTCTGCCTCCTGAGTGCTGGAATTAAAGGCATACACCACCACAACTGGCCTTAGGGGTCATTTCTATAGTTCAGTACAGAATAGAGGTTAAGAGAAATAGAGGAGCTGGGTGTGGTGGTGCACACCTGTAATCCCAGCACTTGGGTGGCAGAGGCAGGCAGATTTCTGTGAGTTTGAGGCCATTCTGATCTACAAAGTGAGTTCCAGCCCTTCAGAGAGTTCTGAAAGCAATACAAAGAGCTGACAAAAGGAATGACCGTACCCAAGGAGTTGCAGAAAGAAATCCAATGAAGGTATAAATGTGGAAAAGTACAGCTACATCACAAATGTAAATGGAAATAAAAATGATGGGATTCAATACTCATCTTTCATTAATAACTTTAAATATTAACTGACTGAACTCCCTAGTCAAAAGACATAGACTAGGTGAATGAGTTAAGAAACAAAACCCATCTTTTTGTTGTCTACAAGAAACCCATTTCACTTTCAAAAACAGACACTATCTTAAAGTGAAAGGATGGAAAAAATTATCTTCAATATACATCTTTCATTAATAACTTTAAATATCAATGGACTGAACTCCCCAGACAAAAGATACAGACTAGTTGAATGGATTAAGAAACAAAACCCATCCTTTTGTTATCTGTAAGAAACTCATCTCACTTTCAAGGACAGGCACTACCTTAAGGTGAAAGGATGGAATAAAATATACCAAGCGAATCATATGAAGAAAAAACCAGGCATTGCAATTCTAATATCTGACAAAATAGACTTTAAACTAAAACTAATCAGAAGAGACAAAGGTGGCCACTTCATGCTGATCAAAGGAACACTAAACCAAGAAGATATTACAAACATGAACATGTATTCACCAAACTCTGGTGCAACCAACTTCATAAAAACAGTACTACAGGGTTTTAAGACCCAGATTAATCCCAACTCATTAATAGTAGGGGACAAGAATACCGTACTGTCTCCATGAGATAAGTCAACAGGGCAGAGAGTTAACAGACAGACATCTGAATTAAACAAATCCATATATCAAATGGACTTAACAGACATCTACTGAGTATTCCACCCAAGCACCAAAGGACATACTTTCTACTCAGGACATCATGGTACCTTCTCCAAAATTGACCAAATACTGGGGTACAAAACAAACCTCAACAAATACAATAAGATTGAACTAATTCCATGCATTCTATCAGAACACAGTGCAATAAAGCATACAATCAACACCGGAAGAAGCCCTAATCACCACATGAACACATCAGATTAAACAACATACTCCTGAACAATGAATGGGTGAAAAGAGAAATTAAGAAAGAAAAATACTCCTGGAACTAAATGAAAAGGACAATACAACACAACAAAACCTTTGGGACATGCTGAAAGTGGTCCTTAGAAGGAAGTTTATAGCTCTAAGTGCCTACATCAAAAAAATCAGAAACAACACAAATAAATGACTTAACATTGCAACTCAACACATTTGAAAAGCAACAGCAAACGAAACCCAAACCCAGTAG
>NW_008344555.1:1570947-1573113 GCF_000622305.1 Nannospalax galili | reverse complement strand
AGCCTTTATCCCAGAGATGCAGGGATGATTCAATATATGTAAGTCAATAAACATCATAAACCATACAAATGGGCTCAAAGGTAAGAACCACATGGTCATCTCAATAGATGAAGAGAAGGTCTTTGACAAAATTCGACATACATTTATGTTCAAAGTCCTAGAGAGAATTGGACTGGAGGGAACATACCTCAACATAGTTAAAGCCATATATAACAAACCCACAGCCAACATCATTCTAAATGGAGAAAAACTGGAAGCATTCCCATTGAAATCAGGAACCAGACAAGGCTGTACCCACTATCTCCATTTCTCTTTAACATAGTCCTTGAAACTCTTGCAACAGCAATAAGACAAAAGCAGGAAATTAAAGGAGTAATAATTGGAAGAGATCAAATTATCCCATTTGCGGATGATATGATATATCTAAGAGACACCAAAAACTCCAAAACTCCTAGAAATTATGAACAAATTCAGTAAAATGGCAGGTTACAAAATTAACCTACAAAAGTCTGTAGCCTTTCTATATACCAATAACAAGCAATCAGAGAAAGAGCACATGGAAACACTCCCATTCACAATAACTGCAAAAAATAAACAATAAAATATTTTGGAATAAACCTGACAAAAACCATTAAAGAGTTCTACAATGAAAATTTTAAATCTTTAAAGAAAGAGACTGAGGAAGACATCAGAAATGGAAGGACCTCCCATGCTCATGGATTGGAAGAATTAATATTGTGAAAATGACCATCCTACCAAAAGTCATTTATAGATTCAATGCAATGCCAATCAAAATCCCCATGACGTTCTTCACAGAATTGGAAAAAAAACATCTTAAGATTCATATGGAAGCACAAAAACCTCGGATAGCCAAAACAACCCTGATCACTAAGAGCAATGCCGGGGGATTACTATAGCAGATTTTAAGATGTATTACAGAGCTATAGTCATAAAAACAACATGGTACTGGCACAAAAATAGACCCATAGATCAATGGAACAAAATTGAAGACCCAAATATGAGTAAGAACGATTTCAGCCACCTGATATTTGACAAAGGGGCCAAGAATATTCACTGAAGGAAAGACAGCATGTTCAGCAAATGGTGCTGGCAAAACTGGATCTCTACCTGTAGAAGAATGAAACTAAACCCCTATCTTTCACCCTGCACAAAAGTCAATTTTAAATGGATCCAAGACTTCAATGTAAAACCTGAAAGTCTAAAACTGTTATAAGAAAACCCTGGAAAAAACCTGCAAGATATAGGTGTATAAAAGGGTTTTCTAAACCGGACATGAATTGCTCAAGAAACAAAGGCAAGAATTAACAAACGGGATCTCATTAAACTAAAAAAGCTTCTGTACATCAAAGGAAGCAACCAGGAAAGCGATCAAAAAACCCGCAGAATGGGAGAAAATATTTACCAGTGACACAGCCAACAGAGGTTTCATATCCAGAATATATAAATGTATAAAAGGGTTTTCTAAACCGGACATGAATTGCTCAAGAAACAAAGGCAAGAATTAACAAACGGGATCTCATTAAACTAAAAAAGCTTCTGTACATCAAAGGAAGCAACCAGGAAAGCGATCAAAAAACCCGCAGAATGGGAGAAAATATTTACCAGTGACACAGCCAACAGAGGTTTCATATCCAGAATATATAAAGAACTCAAAAAACAGAGAATCAAGATAAGAAGCAACCCAATTAAAAGATGGGCTAAAGAGTTGAACAGAGAGTTCTCAAAAGAAGAATAAAGATGGCTAAGAAGCATCTTAAAAGGGTTCAACATCATTATTAATTAGGGAAATACAAATTAAAACCACTTTAAGATTTCATCTTAACCCAGTCAGACTGGCTAAAATCAAGAGACCAAATGATACCAGATGTTGGAGAGGATGTGGGTAAAGGGGAACACTCATCCACTGCGGGTGCGGCGGCAAATGGGTTCAACCCCTTTGGAAAGCAGTGTGGAGAACTCTGAAAAAACTACAAATGTACCTACCATTTGACCCAGTTATATCATTCCTCGGCATATACCCAAAGAATTCATCCTGCTGCAGAGACACTTGTACATCCATGTTTGTTGCTGCTCTTTTCACAATAGCTAAGAGATGGAAGCAACCTAAGTGTCCCTCAATTGACGAGTGGATAATGAATATGTGGG
>NW_008344555.1:1568661-1570785 GCF_000622305.1 Nannospalax galili | reverse complement strand
GATGGAAGCAAGTAAATGTCCCTCAGTTGATGAGTGGATAATGAAAATGTTGTTCATTTATATGATGGAGTTTTACTCAGCAATAAAGAAAGATGAAATCTGCAAGCAAATGGATGAAACTAGAAACTGTTATACTAAGTGAAGTAACACAGACTCAGAAAAAAAATCGGCATATGTTCTCCCTCATATGTGGATCCTAGAACCAAACCCTGATATGTGAGTATGTATCCAGACATAACTACAAGAACCAGGATAATGGAAAGGAAACAGGGAGGTAAAGGAAAAGAAAGAACCTGAAACGGAAGAACAATAGGAAACAGGCCTTAACAAGAGAGATATGGATAAAAATTGGGATAGTTTAAGGGAAGGTGGAGGGAAGGCTATAAAAGGAACCTAGGGGATAAGGGCAAAGAAGGAGCTCAAGAGAGGTAGGACCATAGGAGAAGGGTATTATTAAGGGAGAAGGGGGGAAATGGGGGCACCTTAAGTGGGAAAACTATGGTAGAGGTGTGGCACAATGCAAGAGATAAATAATGCTTAGCTAGTTTTGAAAACCAGAGGGAACCATATTACTCCTACAACCTACTGACAAATTATACATACCAGATCAAGAAATATATGTCTCAGTAAGGTTTATCTGAGAATAATTGGTCTTTGAACAAGATTTATCTGCATGGGCACACAGTAATTAAAAGTACCAGACTGGTGGAACTAACCTTTTTGGATGTTTAACAGACATACTTTGAAGCCTATACTAATTTGGTAAGAGGGACATAAAGGACAGTTTTTGCTCCTTGCCCTCCTTGGTCGACTAGTTCCAGGGGACTATGAGCATCTCTCAAAAGGTCCTGTAATTGTGGTGGATCACATGTCCTCTTGATCAAGGAGGCCGAGGAGACCCCACCAGATGGACTTGAACCAGAGTTCAGTCTACAAAGAAGAGGATCAACACAGATGAATCACTTCCTCCATGCTTCCAGGCAAAACCAACCATGGCCGAGCAGGACCTTTGACTTATCTTCACATAGGAGAAACTGGTAAAAGAAAGGAGCCAGGGACTCTTCCCAAGCCCATGTGACCCCTGAGGAACAGATCCTCAAACGGCCTTAAGAGTAAAAATAAATTGGTTTATCTGGGCCAACTCTGTGGCCTTAAACACCCAAAAGGAAAGTATAACCAAAGATTAAAGGGGTCAATATAATTTCTTAAGAGTCCCTATGCATAGCTAAAGGCTACATAACAAGCAACAATGCCAGATAGGAGATACCTTCTTTTGAGTTGTTGGCCAGGGTAACCAAAGGGACTCCCAAATAGTAACACAGCATAGAACTGGGGAAATGAGCAGCAGACCCTAGTCTTATCTAAAGGAGTATTGACAACTGATTGCTGCTAGATGAGGAACAGCTGACCCTCCTAAAACAAAGACCTCTAGATAGGCTGACTAGATTCAACAGAAGGGCAAGTAGTGGGGATTGGCTGGGGTGTCAACAACACAGCAGACAGTAGCAGGGATATCAGAATATAAGGGCTCTAGTGGGGGGATGGAGGCTATGGGTGGGTGCCATTTGGGAAGTGAGTATATATATGAATAAGATTGTGTGGGATGTTCTGTGTGATATACACACAAAAATCAACAAATTTTAAAAAACGAATTATATTTGAGGAGGAAGCATTGAAATTTACATCTTGCTGATTAGTAGAGGTGATAAACATTACCACTGAAATCCACCCAATGACTTCATAGACAAGTCCAAGTGCAACCGATTATGACTAGTAATAATCACCTGGATACAGATTAGAGATGCATGCGCCAACATTGCAGTGTTAGTAGCAAAAACAGTGAGTCTTTCTGCAAGGAACAATATATTCTAAAATGAAATGGAGATCTTTTTTAAAGGTTAAAAAACATTCGATTTTATGTCTTACAGGGCTTATACTGTGTTCAATGTTGTATAACTGTATTAACTCAACTGTGAACCTAGAACCTTGTACCCACTTGCGAAAGACATGTACTCTTGCTCTGGAGTGTGTTACTGAATATGTGAAATCTGTAGTGAAATGCTTCTTCTAATCATGTAGTTATTAAAAATTTTTTAATGATTTAAAAAATAATAATAATAATTA
>NW_008344555.1:1568420-1568528 GCF_000622305.1 Nannospalax galili | reverse complement strand
GTCAATTGCATTGAAAATGAATTTTTCTGTATGAAATTGTGTATTTTAATAGTGACATGTAGATTTTTTTAAAGGCTAAAACCTTACTCAATTTTATGGATTATAGGG
>NW_008344555.1:1550910-1568354 GCF_000622305.1 Nannospalax galili | reverse complement strand
ACATTTAGATGCCAAGAAGCTCAGAAAGTAACCGACTGTGACTAGTAATAATCAGATATATAGAGATTAGAAATGCATGTGCAAACATCTAAGTGTTAATTGCATTAAAAATGAATTTTTCTGTATGAAACTGTGTATTTTAATAATGAAATAGAAATTTTTTTAAAGATTAAAACCTCAATTTTATGTCTTATAGGGTTTATACTGAGAAAAATTGTATAACTGTATTAATTCAACTGTAAACCTAAAAATTTACAGCCAATTTTGAAAGAGATGCATCTTATCTGTGGAAATTGTTATTAAATATGTAAATTCTGTTGTAATGAAATGTTTCTTCTAATTATGTGTTTATTAAATAAATAATTTAAAAAAACAGTGAGAGATCATCTCTCACTCTCAAAATACAAAACAAGAATCACATCTGTAATAAAAGAATGAAACTGTATGAGACCAGGTAAATAAAGTGCTGGCTTATACAATGTGGTTGTGAAAGATGAATCCCAGCATTTGTAAGGTAGATGCAAAAGGATCAGTAGTTTAAGGTCATACTTGGCTACGTAGTGACTTCAAGGGTAGCTTTGGCTGTGTGAAAGCTTATCTCAGTTGGAAAAATGTAATACAACAGAACTAAGACAATTTAATTGTTTTAAATGACCTAGCAAGAGGAAACAGTTTTAGAAGATACCACAAAACAAAATTCAATAATGTGGTGCTGGAGGGATGGCTCATCAGTTAAAAGCATTGGCTGCTCTTGCAGAGGACCCAGGTCTGTGTCTCAGCATCCACATGGTGGCAAACAACCATCTATAATGGAATTTCTAGGGGATCAGACATGTTCTTCTGACCTCTATGGGCAGTATACACATGGGTGCACTTAAATACATGCAGGTAAAACACATATACATATAAAATAAAAATAAACAAATCAAAAAAGAATGTTTAAATTCAGTCATATGTTTAAAAAATTTGAAACTAAGAAGTTCTGAGCAGTCAAAAAAGCCGAATAGTTGACCTTAATTCCTGAGCAACTGGTGTCCAATTTAGAAAGTCCTTTCCTATACCTGAATCTTGTAGGTTACTGCCAATATTTTCTTCTAATAGTTTCAGGGTTTTGAATTTCACACTGAGGTCTTTGATCCCTTTGGAATTGACTTTTGTACAAGGTGAAAGATGAGGATGTAGTTTCATTCTTCTACAGATGGAAATCCAGTTTTGCCAGCACCATTTGTTGAAGACACTGTCTTTCCTCCATTGTGTGTTCTTGGCACCTTTGTCAAATATTAGGTGGCTGAAATTGCATGGACTCAGGTTTGGGTCTTCAATGATGTTCCATTGATCTATGTGTCTATTTATGTGCCAGTACCATGCTGTTTTTACGACAATAGCTCTGTAGTATACTTTGAGATCTGGTATAGTAATCCCCCCAGCATTGTTTTTTGTGCTCAGGGTTGTTTTTGGGTATTTGGAGTCCTTTGTGCTTCCATACAATTTTTTTTAATTTTAGAATATTTTTACTATTCCAAAGAGAGGCAATCTTTAACAATTTTTTCCAGAAGTAACTTAAAGCAAGTTACATAAAAAAATATACAATGAAGTTTAATGGGGCAAAATAAGAATAAGAAATCAAAGACCAAGGATTTACCTACATGGAGTCAATTTTGCTGGAAAAATTAAGGTTTCCATTAGCTCTATTCTTTTTCTTTGGGGGGGGGATCCAAACAACTTTATTGGACTTGCTAACAGAGCATAAAGTGGGGGGTTATTTACAGAAGAGTGGGCTCCCCCCCATTTACAGATGCACTGGAATGTCTACACTCAATTATAGAACCCGTGACTTCCCAACAGCTTCCCAACAGCTACACAAAATGTTGAGAGAGGTGCCTCGTGGTGTCGGGTTATATATCCTTAACCCCTCCTCCACATGCAGCTAAGGTTGACTGATAAGGTGGGAGGGGTAATTGACTGCCCCCTCCACTCCTTCATGACCACAGGAAGGAGGTGTGACTATAGTTTGCCAGTATAGTGGTAGGAGGAGACTAAAAAGCTTCTTACAGCAAAAGAAACAAAAAAGTAAAGAGAAAACCCACCAAGTGTGAATAAATCTTCACCAGTGACACATGTGACAGAGGTTTAACATCCAGAATATATAATGACCTTAAAAAACAAAGAACCAAGAAAATAAATGACCCAATTAAAAGATGGACTACAGATCTAAACAGAGTTCTCAAAGAAAGAAATAAAGATGGCTAAGAAATAAAGGCAACTTAAGATGTGATTAGGATAACTAAAAATGGCAGAAGTGGAGTGTAGCACTAGACCTGATATAGGAAACTTTATGTTGTTACCCATAAAATGTAATTAAAGAATATCAGATTGGAGCAGAATTTTTAAAAAGTGTTCAACATAGTAATTAGGGAAATGCAAATTAAAATTGCCATAAGATTTCATCTTACCCCACTCAGACTGCCTAAGATCAAGAGAACAAATGATATCAAATGCCGGCAAGGATGTAGGGAAAGGGGAACGCTCATCCACTGCTAGTGGAATTCCCAACTTGTGCAACCCCCAAGGAAAACAGTGTGGAAAACTCTTTAAAAAACTAAAAATGAACCTACCATATGACCCAATTATACCACTGCTTGGCATATACCTAAAGGACTCATCCTATTGCAGAGACACTTGTACAACCATGTTTGATGCTGCTCTTTTCACAATAGCTAAGAGATGGAAGCAACCTAAGTGCCCCTCAGCCAACGAGTGGTTAACGAAAATCTGGTACATTTATACGATGGAGTTCTTACTGAGTGGTAAAGATGAAATAATGAAATTCGCAGGTAAATGGATGGATCTAGAAACTGTTATACTAAGTGAAGTAGCACAGACTCAGAAAAATAAAAGACATACGTTCTCCTTCACTTGTGGATCCTAGCACCAAATCCTTATAAGTGGACGCATATCCTGATGTAACTGCAGGAACCAGGAATATGGAAGGGAGCCATGGAGGTAAAGGAAAAGAAGGAACCCAAGGGAGAAGAATAGTAGAAAGGTGTTACTAAGGGAGAAATATGTAAAAAAGGGGGTAGTTAAAGGGGAAGGGAAGAAGGAGGGCTATACACTGAACTATGGGAATAAAGGGGAAAAAATCTCCTGATACAGTTTTTAAAATGGAGATCTTTTTTAAAGGTTAAAAACTCATTCAATTTTGTCTTACAGGGTTTATACTGAGTTCAATATTGTATAATTGTATTAATTCAACTGTGAACCTAAAAATTTTATAGCCATTTTTGAAAGAGATGTATCTTTGCTCTGGAAATTGTTATTCAGTATGTTAAAGCTGGAATGAAATGCTTCTTCTAAAAAAAAATCTTAAGCACAGAAGGAACCCTACAGGGATGCATGAAAACCCTACCAGAAACCATATGGTTGTTAAATAAAAATCCCAGTGCTAGAGGTGGTTTGCCCCCCTATGAGCTGTTGGCCAGAGGTGCCCTAAAGATCCCCAAAGCAATAAAGGCCATTGCCAGTGTGTTGATTGTACACTAGAAGTGGATGGCAAAACCCTGTTGCTGAAGACACCACATGATGTGATGAGAGAGGAAGAAATCAACCTTGGACTAAGCTGGAAACTCCCTGCCATTGGATGGATGGCTTTTATAGTCCCAGAAGGTGACATGCAGATGGCTGAGGGAGAACTATCCCCTCTAATTATGCTCATTGATGGATCCCGGGTGATGCACTATCAACATGCCAAACAAGATGTTCCAGGTGGTGCCATAGTGGCATGCCTAGTGTATGTACAACCAACAAATTTTCAGTTGGATATAATGCCCACTATTAGCGGTGAAACACACATCTGGTCCTGTAGACCAGGCCAATCCCCTGTGGCAGGGGAGGATCTAGGCCCCAGTGGGGAAGTCACTGCAATTGTTTTGTTAGATGGTTGTGATGCACCTGCTAACGTACAGTCCAAGCATTTGTGTTTACGCCCATATATTATAGCAGCCACTGTTTAGATGGTCTTGCTTCTCGCTGTTTGTGTTTTTATGGTAGGTGGAATCCCGCTGAAATGGGCCAACAGCCCATGGAAAACAGATTATGCAGAGATCTGAAAGTTCAGTGCCTTGTCACAATGGGAGGAAGATCATCTCATACCTACCACCCCCTCCAAGGCTCAGTGACTTTTGAGGAAGAGGCTGGTGGAAAGAATGTGAAAGCTGGAAGAAGGGGTCAAGTGTTACCTGGAAGTGTCCTCTGACCACTATGCCAGCAAGTTATAGTCACACCTCCTTCCCACATTTACCAAGGAGTCTAACGGGAAGTCAGTTACACCTTCCACCCAGTCAGTCAACCTTAGCTGCATGTGGGGGAGAGGCTAAGGATATATAAACCGAGAACGTCATGAGGCACCTCTCTCAACATTTTGTGCAGCTGTCAGGAAGTCACAGGATCTATATTTGAGTGTGAACTTTCCAGTGCAGCCATAAATGGGGTACTCACTCTTCTGTAAATAAACCCCCACCCTCTGCTCTATTAGCAAGCCCAATAAAATTATTAGAATTTTCAAAAAAAAGAAAGAAAAGAAAAAGAAAGAATAGAGCTAATGGAAACGTTCATTATTGCAACAAAGTTGACTCCATGCAGGGAAATCCTTTGGTCTTTGATATCTTATCCTTATTTTCCCCCCTTAAACTTCATTGTGTATATACATATATGTGTATATACAAGACCTGCTTCAAGTTTTTTCTGGAAAAATATGCTAAAAATTACATCTCTTTTCAATAATAAAAATATTCTAAAAGTGAAAACAAATAAATCAAAAAAATTTTAAAGCAAAATAGGCAAAATGGATAAGCAAACGCATACAAAAAGAAAACAAAGTAACTTGATTTAGTATATATGTATACAGATATCAAAACATGTTACATACTATAAATGGAGTTTTTGAAGCGTGTCTGGGTTACAGAGCAAGTTCAAGGCATCCCTGAGCAACTTATTAAGACCCTGTTTCCAAAACAAAAAAGTGAAAACAGATGGGCTGAAAGGGGATTTGGTATATAGCTCAGTGATAGGAATGTTTGCTGAACAAGCAAGTGGCCCTATACCCAACCCCAATATAACAATGAACATCAAGGAAGCTGGAACTTCTCTTCCAGACATGATGCAATAACATGGAACCAGATTTATCCTTTTACCTTAAGTGACTTAAAGAAGACTATATGAAGCAACAATGTTCAGGCACTAGACAATAAGGAGTTTAAGAGTAATAACCTAGAAGAGGGAAATTAATATGAGCCTAGTGTTGTTTTCCAGCTTACTTGCCAGAGAAACTTTTCAGGCTGTGGCATAGGCAGAGGTTATTCAAACAGAGCCTTATGTTGTCACTGAGTTCTAAGGACAAGACTAGGGAGGATTAGGAAGCTAAAATTTGTGAATCATAGTATCAGAAAGACAATAGCTTAACCCAAACAGATTTTTGGAGACACATAAAAACGTCTCCTTACGTGATTATCACACATGTAAAGTATTTGGAGCTAAAGGCAGTATGAGAGACGTCTGTGAAAATAATCTTTGCCAGTAGAGGGCGCTAGACAAACATTACAAAGAAGGGGTTTTGTTTCTTGGTTGATAAACACGCCACAGGATTTCTGTTTCTCCAGGATGTTGCAATCCACAATGAATTAAATGAATCAGGTATCACAACAAAAAAGAACTGGAAAGACAACACGTGCCTCCTGGTGAAAGAACACACCACCTTATCTTGCCAAAGAAACCAAACCTATTATCACATTAAGTTGCTTGGATCCAGCTGCCAATTTGCAGGAAACAGAAGACAGAGGAACATTCAAAATAGATGAAACTGAACAACACAGTGATGAACAGATGAACAGAGGTCTAAAAAATCAAATATACAAATGTTTGGCTGGTGACATGATTCAGTGGGTAAAGATGCTGTCACAGAAAGACCTGAGGTGAATCCCCAGGACCCACATAAACATGGAAGGAAAGAACTGACTCCAAGAATGTTGTCCACTGGTCTTCACAAGTGCCATGGAATGTGTGGACCTGCACACATCACACACATCTCACACACACATACACACACACACACACACACACACACACACACACCAATAATAATAAAAAAAATTTTACATTTTAAACTCAAAGTGTTAAGTTTAGAATTATGATGCTGGGCTATAATTTTCTCAACTTTACAGTTTGAAAATGTATTTGTAGGCATGGTGGTGCACACCTTTAATCCTATCACTTGGTGGGATGCTGAGGCAGGTGGATCTCTGTGAGATTGAGGCCATCTTTGTTTACATAGCAAATTCCAGCCCAGCTGGTACTATAGGGGGACTCTGTATCAAAAAAAAAAGAAAGTGGGCGGGGGATGGAGAGATGTCTCAGTGGTTAAGAACACTGTCTGCTCTTACAAAGGACACAAGTTCAGTACCCACATGGAGGCTAACAATGTCCATAAATCCAATTCTAGGGGAAACTGATGCTCTCTTCTGACCTCTGCAGACATTGCATGACACGGGTGCACTTATATACATGCAGGCAATACAGTCACACACATAAAATAAAAATAAGTACAATATTTTTTAAAGAAAAAAATATATATGTATGTGACACACACACAGAATCAAATGGAACATAAACCTATGTGGACTATATATAGATTCAACAATCCACATTACAAACAGAAAGCATTTGTAATGCTTTTGCACTGGTAATGATTCCCCAAACAAAACAATATAACTATATAAAATTTGTCTTATATTGGGTATGGTAATCTAGAGATGATTTTATAATGTATGAGGGGATATGCATAAGTTCCATAAAAATACAATATTTTAAAAAATAGACTTGAGCATCAATGGACTTTGGAATCTCTGAGAAGGGAAAATCCTTGGACCAATTCCCTTGGGATAAACATTACAAAAGTTAGGACGCTGGATACCTTGGAGGAAGAAAGAGTATTGTAAACTAACAGGGCCACATGGAAACCTTCAGAAGTATCTGGTCAAATTCCATTTCTTGACCTGTGTGGTGGTTTGAATGAAAATGTCCCCCATAGGATCCAAGTATTTGGACATTTTGTCACCAGATGATGGTGCCGTTTTGGGAGGTTTTAGAAGGTGTGGCTATCCTGGAGGAAGCACATCACTGGGGGCGGGCTTAGAGAGTTCTTAAGCCTTGCCAGCTCTCCAGTCGCTCTCTTGCTTCCTATGTCTGCGTGATGATGTGAGAGCTTAGCTTCTGCTGCCCCTGCTCCAATCACCTCCAGCCACCATGCCTCCCTATCATGATGGACTGTAATTCCCCTGGAACCTTAAACTCAAATAAACTCTTCCCTCTATAAATTTCTTTGGTCAGTGTTTCTATCACAGCAACAGAAAAGTGACTAATACAACTTGGTTGGAGTGTACAAGGTGTTCCCTTTATAATAATCCATTAAGGGGCTGGAGAGATGACTCAGTGATTAAGAGCAGTGACTGCTCTTGCAGGGGACCTGGGTTCAATTACTAGTACCCACACAACAACAACTATCTTTAACTCCAGTTTCTTGGAATCCAATGCTGTCTTCTGACCTTTTCGGGCAGTGCAAGACACAGGTGCACTTACACACACGCAGGCAATGTATTCATACGCATAAAACATTTTTAAAATATATTAATAGATATAATAATTAACTAAACATCTTTGTGATTTTCTAGTGGTAGCACATGCCTTTAATCCCAGAATTTGGGAGGCAGAGGCACGCAGATCTTTGGGAGTTCAAGACAAGCCTGGTCTACGTAGTGAGTTCTAGGACAGCTGGGGCTACAGGGAGACCCTGTCTCAAAAAGACAAAAAAAAAAAAAAAGAAAGAAAAATCTATATCCTTGGCCTAGCAATTACACAGACATAAACAGACCTTGAGGTAATAAGTAAGAGTGTACAAATTGGTTGGACAGTTATGGTAATAGCTATTAATTATTGAGTGTTTCTTGTATATTAGACACTGCTCCAAGCACTTTACAAGAATTATACTGTCTGGAGCTGGAAAGTTGGCTCAGAGACTAAGAGCACTGGTTGCTCTTGCAGATGACCCAGGGTTAATTCCCAGCACCCAAATACCAGCTAACAACTGTCCTAACTCCAGTTCTAGGGGATCCAATACGCTCTTCTGACCTCTGTGGGCATTGCATGACATGGGTACACTTACATACATGCAGGCAATACATTCATACATATGAGCTATAGTCATAAAATCACGTGATACTGGCACAAAAATAGACACATAGATCAATGGAACATCATTGAAAATCCAAACCCGAGTACATGCAATTTCAGAGACCTGGTATTTGACAAAGGTGCCCAGAACACACAATGGAGGAAAGACAGCATCGTCAACAAATGGTGCTGGCAAAACTGGATCTCAACATGTAGAAGAAAGAAAGTAGATCCTTATCTTTCACCTTGCACAAAAGTCAACTCCAAATGGATCAAAGACCTCAATGTGAAAATGGAAACTCTGAAACTATTAGAAGAAAATATTGACAGCAACTTACAAGATATAGGTAAAGGAAAGGATTTTCTAAATCAGACAGCAGTTGCTCATGAATTTAGGTCAGCAATCAACAAGTGCAGCCTCATTAAACTAAAAAGCATCCAGTGACACATCTGACAAAGGTTTAACATATAGAATATATAAAGAACTCAGAAAACAAAGAATCAAGAAACCAAATGACCCAATTAAAAGATGGGCTAAAGTTCTAAAGAGAGAGTTCTCAAAGTAAGAAATAAAGATGGCTAAGAAACATCTCCAAAAGTATTCAACATCACTAGTAATTAGGGAAATGCAAATTAAAATCACCCTAAGGTATCACCTTACCCCAATCAGACTGGCTAGGATCAAGAGAACAAGTGATACCAAGTGCTGGCAAGGATGTGGAGAAAGGGGAACACTCATTCACTGCTGGTGGGATTGCAAACTCGTGCAACCTCTACGGAAAACAGGGTGGAGAACTCTTAAAAAATTAAAAATGAACCTACCATATGACACAGTTTTACCACTCCTTGGCATATACCCAAAGGACGCATCCTATTGTAGAGACACTTGTACAACGTTTGTTGCTGCTCTTTTCACAACAGTTAAGAGATGGAAGTAGCCTAAGTGCCCCTCAACTGGCGAGTGATTAACAAAAACGTGGTATATTTACACAATGGAGTTCTATTCAGCAGTAAAGATGAAATAATGAAATTTGCAGGTAAATGGATGGATCTAGAAACTGTTATACCTAAGCAAAGTACCACAGACTCAGAAAAACAAACAATGTATATTCTCCCTCATATGTGGATCCTAGCACCAAATCCTTTTAAATTCCAGGTCCTTTTAATAAGATGATGTTATACAACAGTCCCTTCTGCATGAAATAACTACCATCATCACGACTTCAGCTGAGCCTGATCATTAAACAGCATCACGACTGGGTTTGTTGACAATTGTGCTCATTCATTAAAGGAGGGGCAAACAGGGTCATTGGACCCTCACTGGAGTATCCAGCCACTCTTCCCAGCCAACTGTATGTAATTTGGCCCTAATCACACATGGACTCCTGGATTTGGGAAGGCCTAAAGTATACAATCTGGGGAAGGCTAGGAAGAGAAGGCATGACCCATGACCCATGCTGGGTAAAGGCTTTCCAGTGTGCATACCCTCAGGTCGTACATACACCTCAGAAACCCCTCAGTTATATCACTAAGTAAGCTCAATAAATTCATTGGTCCCCAATAGAACTTTAATCAAACATTGGCTTCACACTAGAACCTTAAAAGGGAATAAACATTGCTTAGCATACCCAGGAAAAGAAGTCTCACAACAGATGGAAAATTTATTTGTTAATGCTATTATGTCTCATAATTATTTTTATAAAAAGAAAATGAGAATGTAAAAGATGTTAAAAAGTGTATGGGAATGGAGATATTTTCCAAAATAGAAAAAATGAGAAAGCCTAAGCAAGTGATGAAGGTCTGTGTAGGTTTGTTATGATATAGAAAGAATGAGACAAAAATAATATACACATAACCTTAAAATGTGTATGGTCATAGTTTAGTCAACTAGTTTAAGGAACAAAATATACATTTAGTCAAGGTTTAGTCAAGAGGACGGTCAACGCAAAGGAAACATCTCATTCATGCTTCCAAGTGAAGCAAGACATGGTTGAGCAGGACCTGTGACTTATCTTCACACAGATGGAACTGGTAAAAGAAAGGAGCCAGGGGCACCTCCCAAGTCCATGTGACCCCTGAGGAACAGATCCTCAAACGACCTTAAGTGTAAAAATAAATTGATTTATTTGGGCCAACTGTATGGTCTTAAACACCCAAAAGGAAAGTATAACCAAAGAGTAAAGTCATCAGTATATTTCTTTAACAGTTGAAGGGATTACACTTCCCAGACATTAGGCTTAAGTCTACATAAAAAGTTGTTTAGACAATTATTTCTCATTGATGATTTTGTTCCTAATCAGAAAGTACTGCTCAGATATAAGATTTCAAATCTTGGTCTCCAATACTGTAGTTCCCACCTGTGGCTAAGTGAGACAACCAGCTATTGTTCTAAAACGATGGCTAAATTTGTTTTCTCCCCCTATCTAAAAGCCTTTGAGAGGGAACTGACACTGATTCTAGCCACTCCAACAGCTATCAAAATACTTGAAAACAAATCCTGAATCCATCACTCTAGAGTCCAGCCTTAGCAGACAAAAGAAAATTGAGGAGGAGCCCAATAGAGTGATGCTTTTGGAAGCTCTCCTCAAGAAATTCCAATGGACTCTGATATGAACATTTGAAATTTGCCCAGTTCTGACTTCTTCTGGTTCCCTGTCTAGAACTTGTAATACTAACTGCTCCTGCCTTTACTTGCCCTTCACATCTCCTATTCACCAGTCAAGGACTTTCTTTTCACCTTACAAATAAGAGTTATACAATTTGGGAGTCTTTTAGATAGACCCACTGAAGGGGTACCCCACTTGCCTCACCCTGCATCCCTGTTCAGCATGTTAGAAGCCGAAGCAGTCTGAATCCCAATTCCCTATTGGCAATTTGGGTAACCCCTTCAGAGGATGGCATGATAAGAACAAGAGGTAGGAATTGGCTGGGCAGTTAGAGTAAAAAGACCCCAAGGAAAAGTAGCCAGTTTTTTTGGCTAAAGGTCAAAATGTCTTTGGGCTTCTTAGCAACGTTCCAAAGGCCAAAAATGTCAAAATTATTTGGGAGCTTGTATCTAATCCTTAAAAGATTTAGGGTTACCTCTTCAGAGGAGGGAATGTTAGAGCAGCAAAAAGTGCCATTAAAAAAAGAAGAAAGAGTAGTACATGAAGTTGTCCAAAAGAAGCGATAGAGAGATATGGGAGGAGTTGGAGGGGAGGGAGTGGGCATGGATTTGATCAAAACATGTAATATGCATGTATAAAATTCTCAATAAATTTTTTAAAGTAAAAAAAGCATAAAAAAAGTCCTGTTCAGAAGAGCATCAGTTGTCCACTTGACACACCTAGGATGAAGAAACCTCCATTAGGGAATTTCTTCTATTGCAGCCATGTCTGTGAGGTATTGTCTTGGTTACTGAGTGATGAGGGAGAGCCCAGTCCACTGTGGGTGGTGCCACCCCTGAGCAAGTGGCCCTGAGTTGAATAAGAAAATAGGCCGAGCACAGGCCAGAGGAGCCAGTCAGCAGCATTCTTCCATGGTCTGTGCTTCAGTTCTGGCCTCCCAGTTCCTGCCCTGGTTTTTCTCAAGGATGAATTGTGATCTGGACATGTATGTCAAATAAACACTTTCTTCACCAAATTGATTTTTGTTGAGTGTTTTATTAGAGCATTAGAGAAGCAAACTAGGACAAGTACTGTCAGCTAGACAAGCAAGCCCGGAACCTGAGTCATGCTATAACTTTCCTTGCCTTTCCCCTTTTACCCCAATCGTCACTTTAAGTTTCTACATGTAAAACATTAAAATCTGCCACATATGGTGGTGTACACTTTTAATCTCTGTACTTGGGAAGTAGAAGCAAGAGGACCAGGAGTTCAGGGTCATTTTCAGCTACACAGTGAGGCCAACTTGGGGCACATGACAGTCCCATTAAAAAGAAAAAAAAACAGTTTGAGAACCACAAGACAAATTTCAAACAGCATGATCGGGGTCTCTAAATTAAAAGGATCTGTGTTAATGTATTACCTCTTCCATTTTCTAGCTGTAATGGGCCTAGTCAAGTGCAATGACTTCTCTGTTATTCAGCTTCAGTAGCAGATTCCAGCAACAGTACTGTTGTGAGGATTAAATCAACCACTGTGTATAAAGTAACCAGCAACACTGCTAATGCAGTAACAGGCATTCAATCCTATTTCCCTTTGCACTTGTCTGGCCTCTGCTCAATGCCTTTTTAGTTATTTCTCTAGCTACAAATCTTAGACTTATGCCACAGACATGCTCAGTTACTCACAGCCCTCCCTCACAATGACCACAGTATGCTGTCTCATGTTTCAAAATTGTTGATCACACTAATTTCTCTCCTGCAAAATCTTACCCTTGGTCTCACATTATAGAATATATTATCACACAGATTTCTTCACATCTAGCTCCCCTACTTAAGAAAATGAATTTAGGAAGACAGAGACAAAGTACATGTGTCCTTGTATCCCTAAATACATAGCACAAAGCCTAGAAGATGGTAGGCATCCCACTAATGTTTACAAAATGACTACGATAGAAATTAAATCATGTGGGGAGCAGCACTCTTGTGTTACTCCAGTAAGTTTGCAATACTTACAATAACAATGCAAGCACCTTTCAATTTGTCACCTGGGATATTAAAACATCCTATTGGAAATCCTAATGTGCAATACTCCTCTCCATCTTCCATATCATGACACCATATCATGGGCATATTATCAATAACCCTAGATGAGAAAAATTTTAAAATAAAAGATTTAACAAACATTTTCATATCAAGCAACATGTGTTATCTTACAAATACTTAAGTTCAAATGTCAATCAAACTCAAAACATAAAAGGTATAGATTTCTTTTTGTCTTTTTGAGGCAGGGTCTCCTTGCAGCCTCAGCTGGCCTAAAGCTCACTGTGTGGACCAGGCTGGCCTTGAACTCACGGAGATCTGTCTGCCTCTGCCTCCTGAGTGCTGGGACTAAAAGCACGTGCTACCACGCCCAGTTAAAGTATGTAATTTTTTATTAAAAGTACTTTTTTTTGGTCTTTTTGAGACAGGGTCTCCCTGTAGCCCCAGCTGTCCTGGAACTCACTATGTAGACCAGGCTGGCCTTGAACTCACAGAGATCCGCTTGCCTCTGCCTTCCAAGTGCTGGGATTAAAGGCGTGCGCCACCACACCTGGCCCTATTAAAAGCACTTTTAAAAATATTTTTATTGATTTGAGAATTTCATACAATGTATTTTGATCATACTCAGGCTCCCTGCCCCCCTTCCACCAATACAGTGCAACCTCATGTCCTCTAGTATTGCCTTTTTGGAAAGGCCTATCAAATCTGATCTGTTTCCTAAATGCTTTTGGGTTATCTGTTGGAATCTAGTCAACCTCCCAGTCATGACATCGGTAAGGAAAACTGACTCTTTTCCTGGCACCTATCAATTGACAGCAGATCCTCACCAAGGCCCTGGGCTTCCTGTCTACTTTACATCCATGTTGGACTCCTGTCTAGTCCAGGTTGTGCATGCTGTCATAGTGCTATGAGTTCATATGTGCAGCTACCCCGTGGTATTCAGACAACACGGTTTCCTTGCATTCATCTACCACTTCCACCTCTGGCTCTTATGATTTTTCTACTCCCTCTTCCACATGGCCCCTGTATTAAAATTACTTTTGAAAGAAATAAAAAAATTAAGTCAGTTGCAGATTCCAAACCTACCAGGAATGATAGTAATTCTGCATTATTCTGTTCTTCAGAAAAGCCAGTTTGTTCATTTGATCTTTATTTTGTGCAGTATAAGATTTTACACAAACTTTCCTACATGTTTCTTCTTTCTTGAAAGAAAACTATAAAAAATTAAAAATAGTAAGAAATTGTCAAAATTTTATGAGTCAAATGTCACCAAATAAACAATTTATCTTACAGGTAATTTTTTTCTTCGAAAACATATGTCATCCTTCTCACAACATCTCCTCTCAGTTTCACTTTATAATTGAAATTATTTCTCTAGACATGCATGAAAAAGCTTTTATCACCAAAGGGAAGACTTCATCTTCTTCCATATACTAGGGTTCAAATACAATTTGTCCCCTCAAAGTAATGCAAGGTTCATTCTATATCATTAAAATATAACTTTCTGTTAATGAGATTAAGGGGGCAAAAACTCAATCTCACTATATTTCCATTTGAGGCATTTGTAAAGTGACTAAATTAAGCCATTAGGTTAGGACCCTCATGATTGAATCCTGGTGGCCTTAAAAGGGAGAACAAGCATGTACTTCTACCATTTTATGACGCAACCCAGAAGGGTCAGTGTCAGAGCTAGTACAATGGTGTTTGGGCCTTGTACCTCCAGAACGGTGAGTCAAGATAAACTTCTTTTCCTTTTTATTTGAGAGAGATTTGAGGGAGGGAGGGAGGGAGGGAGAGAGGGAGGAAGAAGAGAGAAACACCGTGGTCCATGTAATGGAGATCAAGTACAACTTCTGGGAGCCACTTCTCTCCTTCCACCATGTAGACCACACGGATTGACTGAACTCAGATTGTCAGGCTTGGTGGCAAGCACTTTACCAACTAAGCCATCTCACAGCCCCTACTTTTCATTTTGTTACTGTTGTGTTTTTTGAGACAGAATTAGGTCTAAAAAAGAAAAAAAAAAAACAAATTGCTTGGCACACATACGCACATGTGTAAACTAGTCAAATTCTGTGCTTTAGATATATGTATTTGTTGTAGTTCAATAAAATCAAGAATAAAGTAAAACAAAGTAAATTTCCTCTCATAACTGCCTACAAAAACATTTTATCCTCCTATTTGGTAATATATTGAAGGTAAACTAAATACATAATCAGTGTCCAATTATATCTCCTTATATCTTCCTGCCCAAGATATGAACAGTGCAATACATTCACTGCTTTACTTTATAAAGTTTAAAAGAAAAACTGGGGGAAAAAAACTTTGTATTTCAGGCATGGTGGCACACATCTTTAATTCCAGTACTTAGGAGGCAGAGGTAGTGGATCTCTGTGAATTTGAGGCCAACCTGGTCTACACAGTGAGTTCCAGAATAGGCAGAATAACATGATAAGACCTAGTTTCAAATAAATAAACAAACAAACAAATAAAAAATAAATATCTTATGTGAGCTAGGTATGATGGCTCACACTTGTACTACCAGAAGTGGGGAGGTTAAGGTAGGACTACCATGAATTTAAGGCCAGCCTAGGCTACAGGGTGTGACCCTGTCTTTAAAAGAGAAGAGCAGGGCCAGGTGTGGTGGTATGTGCCTTTAACTCTGGAGAAAGAAGCATGTGGATCTCTGTGAGTGCAAGATCAGTTTGGTCTATATAGTGAGTTCCAGGTCAACAGGGGCTATAGGGAGACCCTGTCTCAAAAAAACAAAACTAAAAAGTAAGAGAAGAGCAAAAACATCAGTCCTATCGGCAACACTAGTTCTAAGACAGACTGAGCTACATACAAAAACCTTGCCCCATAATAAAAAAAAAAATCCTACTCACTGGGTGTGATGGCATACACCTTTAATTTCAGCACTTGGGAGGTAGAGGCCTATTGATCTCTGTAAGGCAGACAAACCCGGTCTACAAAGTGAGTTCCAGATCAGCTGAGGCTACAGGGAGACCTCTGAAAAATTAATAAATTTTAAAAAATCCAAGAACAGAAAATTAAATTCAATTAT
Source organism: Nannospalax galili (assembly GCF_000622305.1). NCBI lineage: Eukaryota > Metazoa > Chordata > Mammalia > Rodentia > Spalacidae > Nannospalax > Nannospalax galili. Next base: position 1,552,443 of record NW_008344555.1, on the reverse strand, counting down.
ATTAAAAGGGCTGGGGGTGGCAGCTCTGTGGTAAAACACTTGCCTATCATGTATGATGCCCAGTGTTCACTCCCCACTACCCTTTCCCTCACACAACCTTTTATATGGAATAACTACCAATGATACTTTGACATGTTCCTCTGACATTAGATTCTAGCTCCTTTTCTTTTTCTTTCCCTCCTTTTAAAACAAAGAATCAATTTTAAATAGTTTTTAGAAAATTCTTTCAAAAGTAAGATTTAATGATAAAATCTGCTGAATAACCTTATAAGGAGATGATGTTATTTGTTTTCCAAATAGTATTTGTCCAAGAGTTTCAGGAGGTGTTTTCTTTAAGTCATCTTGACAGAAGTCAAAGCTAAGAGAGAAGAGGTTCAAGTAAGACTTTTTAAATTGACAAAGAAATCTATCTTTATAATTCATCTAGCATCTCTACTGTTAGCAACACTTCTTATAAAATTATGACCTGGAATATGTCAACTTGTGAATTATCTCAATGTATATTTCTCTTTAGATTGTCTAACCTCCACATACATTGCTTAAAGGCTTGTGTTATTTCTCTTGACTTTTTTAACATAGGAAATCACAATTTTTTAAAGCCCTCACAACATTATCAGTGTTAGACTTCAAATTACGTGGAAATATGGAAACAGAAATTTCAAATCCATACTAATTCTAACCCAGGACATTCAGAAACCAAAATTATTAGTTCTAATCAAAGAGGAATTTCTTCCTAAACATACTCCCATGTACTCGCAAACAGTTACTGAGAAGAATTAGAAGTTCCTTCCAATTAAAATAAATATAAAATTATTTAAATAGAAAAGAAAGTGATATAGTAGCCTTGTATATATTTTATAAAGCAAGATATTATGGTCTGAAGAAAAAAACAGAGTGTTGCATATATTTTAAATCCTTGGGCTAATATATTTATACCTGGCATTGTGACAAACGTCAGACTGGATTTTATTTCGCTGTTATTAGAAGAAATAAAGTAACACCAAAGGACACCACAATATTTTTCTCTAATGTAGAGCACTTAGATTTTTCCAAATGATAAGTCATACTTAAGTTTTGTTATGCAATAAAAGAGCACTATTAAACAGAACATCATCATTCATTAAAACCTTTTCTCAGGAACTTAGCCTATGTTTTAAATTTTAGCTGCAATTTGGTGAAGGCATTTTTTAAGGCCCAATGTACAGTAGATTCATCAACTGCCTTTCTAAGAAACAAAAATCAGTATAATTTTTAAGTACTAGTATTGCATTGAATGCTGCTTTAATAATGTCACGTGACCTTTATTATAAAATTGCATTTCTTAAACCTTTTCTCAGGAACTTAGCCTATGTTTTAAATTTTAGCTGCAATTTGGTGAAGGCATTTTTTAAGGCCCAATGTACAGTAGATTCATCAACTGCCTTTCTAAGAAACAAAAATCAGTATAATTTTTAAGTACTAGTATTGCATTGAATGCTGCTTTAATAATGTCACGTGACCTTTATTATAAAATTGCATTTCTTATACGGCTAT
>NW_008344555.1:1547519-1550764 GCF_000622305.1 Nannospalax galili | reverse complement strand
GTTACCTTAAAATTTTAACACATATGCTACACTTACCTTTCATATTCATAAGTTACCGCAGATTCCACTGAGTACAAACTATGAACATACACGTCAATTAATGACTAAATGGAAGAAAAGGGATTATTATTAATAACATAAGTGAAGTATAACTTGCTACCAAGTATATAGTTATAAATGTATAACTTGGTAACTACAACTTTTTAGCACAGTATAGCTATAGCACTTAGCTAGCATCTTTGGGTTCATATAGATGAATAAAGTTTTTTTCAGATACCTTTACCATTTTAAAAAGTATTTTATGTATTATTTCTATTTTATGTGCATGAATGTATCGCCTACATGTATGTAATTGCACCCATGTCATGCAATGCCCACAGAGGTCAGAAGAGGACGTTAGATCAGAAGAGGACGTTAGATCTCCTGGAACTGCAGCTACAGACAGTTGTTACCTGTCAGGTGGGTGGTAAGAATCAAACCCTGGTCCTCTGCAAGACCAGCCAGTGATCTTAAGCGCTGAGCCATCTCTCCAGTCCCTACCATTCTTTACATATTTTTTCTCAATTTCAGAGTTAGACAAAAGATAAGGTCTCTCTCCTCAAAAACACATACACATTCATCAAATTCTCTGATCAATATTAAGCGACCTCACAGAGCCCCTGGAGTCCACTGAAGTCACGTTAAGGGCATGAGATAATTAAAAACTATCTACATAAAGTGAATTTCTTCAATTGTCTTAAATATTTTCAAGTCATTCAAAAATACACCTCATTCTTTCATATAGTAAATGAGCATAACAACATCATTTGACCTTCCTGAATGATTCAGTGTCATTTTACATCAGTCATTGTACCTCCTTTGGTTTTGTGACACTCCCAAGATCAAACAAGGTGAGAAGAACTGATTGTCTCCAACTAATGTCACTAGATGGCTACAGCCTGGAGAGTTGGTTCAAGTGGCTAAGAGCATGGACTGCTCTTGCAGAGAACCTAAGTTTAGTTCCCAACACCCACATGGCAGCTAACAACCCTATGTATAACTCCAGGTCCAACACCCTCTTCTGGCTTCTGTGGGCACTGGATGACACAAGTACACTTACATATATGCAGGCAAAAGACTCTTACACATTTAAAAAATAATTAATTAATTAGATGGCTACTCATGTTCCCACTGCCTGACTTTTTTCATCTCTACCAAAGAACCCAAATTTCTTTGTGAGGAGCTAGAGAGATGGCTCAGCAGTTAAGAGTACTGTTATTGTAGAAGACCCAGGTTCAAATCCTAGCACCCAATGGCAGCTAACAACGACAAATAAATCCAGTTCCAGGGGATCCAATGCCCTCTTCTTCTGTCCTGCATGAGCACTGCACGACATGGGTGTGCTTATATACACATAGGCATAAGACTCATACACATAAAAATAAAAAAAATAAATTTTTTTTATTTCTTTGTGAAATTTGTATGTATCCTTCATTGTGGTTATCAAGTGCCATGCCTCTCCCTCCCCACCTCTATCCCTCTCCATCTCCTCCTTCTCCTACTCTTTCCCCTCCAATCTGTCCGAAAATAGGCCTTCCCTTTGTGGAATAAATAGCCATACTATTATTTAAAACTATGTCTATAAACTGGCATAGCAGCAAATGTCTGCAATCCCAGCATTCAGGAGGTAGAGGTAGGAGGACCGAAAGTTCGAGGTCGCCATGAGCTACATACTGAATTTGAGGGCATCCAAGCACCTGAGAACAGGAGGTTTAGTAATGAATGTGACAGCTATTCTGCCTCCTCTGGGACACTTTGCTTACTTCAGTGGGCTTCATGTTCCTGATAGTTTATCAGAACAGAAATTTCAACACCTTTTTTTTGGTCTTTTTGAGACAGGGTCTCTCTGTAGCCCCAGCTGGCCTTGAACTCGTGATGTACACCAGGCTGGCCTCGAACTCACAAAGATCCACCTGCCTCTGCCTCCCAAGTTGCTGGGATCAAAGGCATACACTACCATGCCCAGCTGAAGGATACTAATTTTTATCTAGAGTACCAAAACTGACAACATACTACTGGAAATTCTAATAACATTTAAACTTTATTTTAAGATGTCTATTTGGGAGCTTACTATACTTAAAAGAACCTCAATGCCTTCTCATCTCAAGCACACAAAATATAAAATAATCAAATTGTGTTAAGATGATTATTCAGTGATCTAGAGATAAAGGTTAGCTGGATTCTTACACCATATATCACAACAAGGAAGTATGTGAACAACTTAAACCATAAAACACTAAAGAAATGCTCCTGCCCTCAGGCCTCTCTTGGGTACAACCCAGTTACTCAATCCACTCCCTGGGAAATCTTGGGGCTTATTACCACCCCATCTGCCTTTGCATCCCTGTGTGGCGTGGCCATGGCCAGGATCTCAGGTCAGTCCAACACCCAAGTTCCTGAGGCCAAAATCATTCTTAGAAGATTCCAGACCTAAGAAGAAAGTCTGAAAACTTCTGACCCACATTGGAATTGGGCCACAGTTTGGGCCTCTGTGGGAACTCCTGAAGACAAAAGCAATCTGGCCACTCCAATATAAAATCAAAAGAGAGAACCAGAAGCTTAGAGGAACCAGCTTCTCATGCCCAAAAAGTAAACCACAAAGACACATAAAGTTCACAAAAAAGAAGCAGACCTAAACTTGAAGCGCTGAGTCTCACAAAAGAATTAGAAACTACAAAAGAAATCCACATGTCAAAATCACAGCAGAAACATTACATGAAAAACCCAATGATATACCCCTACCAACTACCAGTGATCCTGTAGAGGAGTACATTGAGAATTCCCTGGATATAACACAGATCATGGAATTCAAAAGAAGAATTATACACATGTTTAAAGAATTCTGTGAACTTACAGACACACAAAGAAATGAAAGAACTGAAAGAAGATAGGAATAAACTTCTGAATGCATTCATAAGAATTAGAAATATTGAAGAATACTCAGGCCGAAATGAAAAAGGAAGTGAAACACTCAGTAAGCCAATTAGAAACAACAGGAGAAAGCCTCACCAATAGGATGAATGAAATGGAAAACAGAGTATAAAGACTGGAAGATAAAGTGGACAAGCTAGACCACTCAAGCAAAGACTATGAAAAATTTAAGAAATCACAAAAATGGAATATGCAGGAATTGATACCATAAAAAGACCAAACTTGCGAATAATAGGCATACAAGAAGGAGAAGAATCCCAAGACAATGGCATGGG
>NW_008344555.1:1543274-1544739 GCF_000622305.1 Nannospalax galili | reverse complement strand
TCCCTCAATTGACAAGTGGATAATGAAAATGTGGTTCATGTATACGATGGAGTTTTACTCAGCAGTAAAGAAAGATGAAATCATGATGTTTGCAGGTAAATGGATGGAACCAGAAGCTGTTATACTAAGTGAAGTAACAGGCTCAGAAAAAAAAGACGTATTCTCATTTGTGAGCTTAGCTCTGAATCCTTAATGTGAGTATATGTCCTCATGTAACCACAGGAGCCAGGAAAATGGAAAGGAGCCATGGGTGTAAAGAGGAAGAGGAGCTTGAGAGAGGGGGAAATGAGGAAAATGGGGGTATACTTTAACAGAGTGGAGAGGAGGGAGGGGTATATGGGCGAGAGTGAAGAGAGATAAATAACCCTTAGGGGGTGTGAGAAACCAGAGGGAAATGTATCAATTCAAAAGTTTATTGAAAAATACACAGACAAAATATATACGAGTACATGTGTATAGCTGAAGGCTATTAACAAAAAACACAGTGGTAGGCAGGAGAAACCTTCCTTCCAGTGGGTAGTTCAAGGAACTCCCAAAATAACACAGGCTATTGCCACAGCTGGAGATTGCCTCCCAGAACTTGAGGGTAAGACCCTATTGCTGAAGATAGGACATACTTCTGAAACAGGACTTGGAGCAATCAAGCTGGAACTTACCTGGAAGCCTCCTTTTTGAAGACTAGCTCTCATAGTTCTGGAGGATACTATGCAAGCTCCTAAGGAAGAAAAATCAATCAGTGGTCCAACCCAGCTGTAAAGCCTAATTAAAAATGCCAGAATGGTGGAACTAACCTTCTTGGATGTTTAACAGACATACCTTGAGATCTATACTAATTGGGTCAGAGGGATACAAAGGACTCTTTTTGCTCCCTGCCCTCCTGGGTTGATTAGTTCCCAGCAACCATGAGCATCTCACAAAATGTCCTGTAATGGTGGTGGGTCATCTGACCTCTTGATCAATGAGGCCAAGGAGACCCCACCAGATGGACTTGAACCAGTGTCCAGTCTATGAAGAGGAGGGTCAACACGGAGGAATCATTTCCTCCATGCTTCCAAGAGAAGCCAACAATGGTCGAGCAGGACCTTTGACTTATCTTTACAGAGATGGAACTGGTAAAAGAAAGGAGCCAGGGGCTCCCAAGCCAATGAGACCCCTGAGGGACAGATCCTCAAACAACCTCAAGAGTTAAAACAAATCAGTTTATCTGGTCCAATTGTATGTCCTTAAGCACCCAAAAGGGAAGTATAACCGAAGATTAAAGGGGCCAATATAATTTCATAAGAGCATACATATATATAGCTAAAAGTTACTTGACAAACAGCAAAGCCAGACAGGCGATAGCTTCAGTCGAGATGTTGGCCAGGATGAATAAAGGCTCTTCCAGATAGTAACCCAACACACTACTGGAAAAATGAACAGCAGACCCCAATTCTATCCAAAGGAATACTGACAATGGATTGCCGTA
>NW_008344555.1:1535355-1543169 GCF_000622305.1 Nannospalax galili | reverse complement strand
GTGGGAGAGGAAGGCTGTCTATCTGACGAGTTTGTATTCATGCTCAGATGCCGAGGAGCTCAGAAGGTGGTTGACTGTGACCAGTGATAGTCATGTATATAGAGATTAGAAATGCATGTGAAAACGTCTCAGTGTCAATTGCCTTAAAATGAATTTTTCTGTATGAAACTGTGTATTTTAACAACAAAGTAGAGATCTTTTTTAAACGTTAAAACCTCATTTAATGTCTTATAGAGTTTATAATGAGTAAAAGATTGTACAAATGTAATAATTCATCTGTAAACCTAAAAATGTACAGCCAATTTTGAAAGAGATGTACCCTAGCTCAGAAAAATGTTATTGAATAGGTTAATGCTGTTGTAATCAAATGCTTCTTCTAATTAAAAAAAAACACTAAAGAAATCGTAGAAGAAATTATAATCTTGAGTAAAATAGGAAAAGCCTTTCATAATAGGTCACAAAACTCAGAGTCACTAAAAACTCTAAACTGTTTAAAAAAAAAAAACACGTAAAACAAAGACAACCGAAAAACACAGAAAATGTATCTGCCACATGTTCCAGGCAAGGGAATCATTTCCTGACTGAAGTGTTTCCACAACTTTTGTGGTGGCACACTCCATAGGCAAATGATGAACAGAGTCAGGAAGATCTGCAGCTCAAGGCCACTCTGGGGTATACCCTGACAGATGTGATGGTGGAAGCCTATAATCTCAGAAATTAGTGAGTAGAGGCAAGAGGATCAGGACTTCAAGGCCATCCTTACCTATATAAAAAGTCTGAGGCAAGCCTAGGAAACATGAGATCTATCTCAAGAAACCAAAAAGATATTCTCAATCTTATTCCTGACAAATCAATGGAAATTAAAATCATAACATATTCACCCACCAGATTGTCAAAATCTAAAACTTTAGGCCTGGTATGTTAGCACATGCCTTTAATTGCAGCACTCTGCAGGTAGAGGCCAGAAGATCTCTGTGAGATTGAGGCTAGCCTACTCTATACAGTGAGTTCCAAGTCACCTGGGGTTATAGGGAGACCCTGACTTAAAAAAGAAAAATAAAAGGAAAAAAAACCTGAAAGTTTCCTAGTGGTGTGTTGTCAAGTTGATAGAATCAGGTACTCTCCCTAAAGTGTTGGTGGGAACATAAATTAGTATAAGGTACTTATAAAGTAGTATCAAAGTCATTAAAAGCATATACTTTATGACATTGTTATTCTATTCCCAGGAAAAATATTCAACATATACCTCAGGTGCAGTTTGATAAAATTAGAATATGTAAATAAATTAAATAGATCAGTAAAGGACTTAGTAACAACTGTGGTGCATCCTCAGATGGGAACGAGATACAACTAATAAAATCAAGGAACCTAGGCAGGATTGGTTGCCCAATCCATTAATCCTAGCACTGAGGAAACTCTTCCAATATTTCAAGATTTCAAGCTTGAGGCCAGCAAGGACATTTAGCGAGTTCAAGGCCAGAAGATATGTGTATTAGGAACTGATTGAAGGGAGGGGGCAGAAAAGAGAGGAGACAAAGAAGAGAGAAGGAGGAAAGATAAAAAGAGAGGAAGAAAGGAGGGAGGAGACAAAGAGAAAGGGAAAGAGTGAAAGAAAAAAAGGAGAAAAGAGGGGATGGTGAAATGACTCAAGGTTCAAGAGCATTTACTACTTTTCCAGAGGATCCAAGTTCAGTTTCCAGCACCTACATGGCAGATAGACCCAGTCCTGACGTCCAGTTCCAGGAGATCTGACACCCTCTCTGGCACTGTGGGCACCAGGCATACATGTGGTGCACTCAAACATGCAGGCAGAATGATCATACACATAAAATAAAAATAAAATCTTTTTTTAATCTTTTTTAAAATTAAAAGGGTGAAAAGACAGAGAAAAGGAAAGGATGGTGGGGGTGGGAGCAGTGAGCTCAGTGGATAAAGCACTTGCCACACAAGTATGAAGACCATAATCTGGATTCCGAGAACCCATCTAAAGCCAGGCACTGTGGAGGCTACCTGTCAAACAAATACTCCAGAGGCAGAGATAGGAGCTCCTGTAGCAAGCTGGCAAATGAGACTAAACAAAATCAGCAGGCTCTGAGTTCAGGGAGAGACCCTCCTCAACAGATAAAATGGAGAGGAGTCAAGACATTCCGCATTGACTTTAGGACTCCACATACAAGCACACACAAGTGTATGTGAACCTGCACATATGTACATGGTCCCCACAAACGTGTGTGGAAACCACACATGCATGCAAAAAATAAGAATGAGAGAGAGCAAGCAAAGAAAAACAGATAAAGACAAAGAAAGAAAAGGGAGGGGTAAGAGGAAAAGAAAATAAAAGGGAGTGAAGGGAGAAAAACAGACTCAGAAAGAAAAAGAGAGAAAGACAAAAATACAGGTGAGAAAAAGCAAGACAGAGAAACAGGCCAGGAAGGGTGGATCATGCCTGTGAGACCAGCGCACTGAAAGCTGGGCAGGGGAGATCAAGGCATTGCTCTGAAATCAAGGCATGCCTAGTGATTCAAAATGAACTCCAGGGCAGTCAGGACTATAGAATGAGACCCTGTCAAAAGAAAGACTGAAAGGAGAAAGAAAGAAAAAAAGAAAGAAAGAAAGAAAGAAAGAAAGAGGGAGAGAGGGAGAAAGGAAAGGAGGGAGGGAGGAAAGGATGGGGAGGGAGAGGAGGGAAAAGATAGAGAGCAAAAAGACATAGAAGTCAGGAAAGAATAAAAAAGAAAGCAGGGAGAGATTGATACAGGAAAAGGAGAAAGAAAAAGGTGCAAGAGAAAATGAGAAGGGAAAGTAAGAAAACAGAGAAAGGGGCTGGAGAGATGGCTCTGCAGTTAAGAACACTGGGTGTTCTTGCAGCGGACCCAGGTTCGATTCTCAGCACCCACAAGGTGGCTAACAATCATCCAAACTCCAGTTCCAAGGGAATCTAACGCCCTCTTCTGACTTCCTTTGACATTGCACAATGTGGGGGCACTTACATACATGCAGACAACACACTAATACACATAAAATTAATAAAAAAAATAATGATGAGCAACACCAGCTTCAGTTTGAAGCCAACCTGGGCTACACAAGAACCTGTCTTTAAAATCCCCCCTCCCCAAAGAAGGCAGTGAGAGATGGTTCAATGGGTAAAAGTGCTTCCATGCAAGTCAGACAAACTGAATTCTGTAAAGGTAGAAGAAGAGAACTGACAACTACAAAGTTGTCCTCCAATCTCCACAGGACCACAGAAAGGAGGGGAAAAAAGTAGAGGAAAAGAAGAGAAATGAAATGAAATGAGGTGGGTGTGGTGGCACATGCCTTTAATCCCAGTACTCTGGAGGCAGAGTCTGGCAGATCTCTGTGAGTTCAAGGCCAGCCTGGTCTACATAGCAAGTGCCAGGGCAGCTGGGGCTACAGGAAGACCCTGTCTCAAAAATACTCCCCCCCAAAAAATAAAGAAATGAAAAAGAAAAGAAATGAAGTGAAATAGAGGCCAGACAAGGTATCTTCCAGCTGTAACTGAACCACTGAGGAGGCTGAGGCAGGAAGATTATTCCAATGGGATGGAAGCCAGCTGCGCTACACAATGTGTTCCCATCCAGGCAGGGCTACAGAGAGACCCAGTCTCAAAATGAGAAACAAAGATAGAGAGAGGTGGGAAGGGTAGGGAAGAGAGGAGAGTAAAGGGGAAGAGATAAAATCACAAAAAGAAAAAGAATAAGACAAAGAAAGATAAAGACACAACAGGGAGAGAAAGAAAAAAATATGGAGAGAAATGGAGAAAAAGAAAAAGGGAAATGCTTTAACAAATAAGGAAAGACAGAATAAGAAAAAGAAAACTAGAGAAACAAAAAAGACCAAAAAAGGGAGACAGACAAAGGACAGAGAACACGGGTAGAAAAAGCAGGAAAACCAAAACAGGAAGGAAGAAAAAGAAGACAGGAAAAGAAACTAAGGAACAAGAAAAGAACAAGAAGATGAAAAAGGAGGAAATAAAAAGAAACAGAGAGGGAAACAAGGGGGAGGAGGTGGAGGAGGGAGAGAGGAACCTAGACATCTGGGAGTAATGGTACACACACAGACACACACACAGACACACACACACACACACACACACACACACACTCAGTATTCACAGCACTCAGGAAGCATAGGCAGGAGGATCACCTGTGAGTTCCAGGAAAACGTGATCTTCAAGTTAAGTGTCAGGCCAGACTCAGCCACATAACAAGATAAGAAAGGAAAGGAGGAAAAAAATGGAAAGGGAAGGGAAGGGAGGGGAGGGGAGGGCAGAGGAGGGGAGAGAGAAAGTGAGAGCTGGAGAGAAGGAGTGGTGTAAAGGAAGGCGAGAAAGAATAGGATGGGTGAGAAGACGTGAGAGGAAAGGTAAGATAGGGGAAGAAAGAGCAGAAGAGAAGAAAAAAGGAGGAAGAGAGAGAACAGGCTGAAGATTGAGCAAAAAGGAGTGGAAGAGAGCAAAGAGAAAAGGAAAAGGAGAAAAGAAGAGAGGAGAGGGTGAAAGAGGACAGAATGGAGATTTAGGGAGGTGGAGGAAACAGAAGGAAGGGAGGGAGGGAAGGAGGGAGGATGAAGGAAAGAGAAGAAATTGGGAGAGAAAGTGGCTGAAAGAAAAGAATGAAAGGGCAAAATCAATGGGCAAGGGGAAGAAATAAAGGAAGAAAAACAGACAAGGGGAGAAAAACAGGGAAAGAGAAACAAAAGAACAAACAGGGAAAATGATAAAGACTAGAGAAAAATGGAAAGACAAGAAAAAATTGGGAAAAAAGTGAGAAACATACAAAATAAATAAGTTTTTTTAAAAAAAAAGAGGAGAAGGCTAGGAATATGGCTCAGAGGATAGATAAGAGCACTTGCCCGCTAGGCCCAAACTCAGGAGTTTGATCCCAGAATCCATGTAAAAATGGAAGGAGAAAACTGACCCCACAAAGTTCTCTGATCTCCACACTTGGACACATGCCAGGGCACACATACCCTTGTGTGTGTGCAAGCAAACACGCAAATATTTTTTTTAATTTAAAAGAGGAGAGACAAAGAGATACAGGGAGACAGAGAGATGGAAGAGAAAGGGTTAAAGAAAGAACAAAAAGGAGAACCAAATCAAGAACGAAATTGAAAAAAATATAGAAAGAGGGAAAGAAAGAAACAAGGAGGACATGACAGTGGTATCTGCCTGCAGTCCCAAAACATGGAACTCTAAAAGCAGCCTAGACTACATGGTGAGTTCAGAGCCAGCCTGACATACATAGTGAAACCGTGTCTCAAAAAAGAAAAGAAGGGCTAGAGAGACACTTTCGTGGTTAAGGAGCACAAGCTACTCTTGCAGAGGACCGGAGTTCGATTCCCAGCACCCATATGAAGGTTAATAACCCTCTATAACTCCAGTTCCAGGGGATCTGACATGCTTTTTTGACCTCCATAGGTATTGCACATGGGTATTGTAGGTAGCGTACACGTACCTACATACAGGCAATACATTCATACACATAAAAAATAAAAACAAAATAAATAATTTTAAAAGGAGAGGCTGGAGAGATGGCTCAATGGTTAAAAGCAGTAGCTACTCTTGCAGAGGACCTGGTTCTGTTCATAGAACACATGTGGCATCTAACAAACATCCATAACTTCAGTTCCAGGGTATCTGACATCCACTTCAGACTTCTATGCACTCTGCATGCACATGGTACACTTACATACACACAGGCAAACACCATACACATAATAAATCTTTTTAAAAACAAATCACACACATTAAAAAATAAAAGGAGAACCAGTTTGTTGCAGTGGCACATTGCACACCTGTAATCCCAACTGTCCAGAGGCTGAGGATAAAGATCTTGACTTCTAGACAAGTCTGGGCTATAAAAAAAAAAAAAAAGCAGATACTACATGCCTTTAGCCGCAGCACTCAGGAGACAAAGAAAGGCAGATTTCTGAGATGGGGGCCAGCCTTGTGTACTCAAGTTCCAGACTCTGTCAGGAAAAAAAAAAAACAAAAACCTGGAACACATCCACACCATGACCACACTTATAATCAGCACACCACAGGGCGGGATACTAGGATGGCTTGCTATTATTGGAACCCAGCCTGGGCTACTCAACAAGATCAGGTCTTTAAAAGCAGCAGCCAAACATAGCAACTTTGTCACATGCCTGTCTGCCTGGTATCTAAGCACTCAGGAGGCTGAAGCAAGAAAATTTTTTAATTCAAGGCTAGGCTGGCCAAGGCTGACAGAGAAAGAGTCCCTCCCCAAAACACTAAAAAAGAAAAAAACGAGAAAAATTAAAAGCTAGGCGTGGTGATTCAAACAGAGACATAAGTCTCATTAAGATGGCAGATGCTAGCCTGGGCTACAAAAGACTGGGTTTCAAAAAATATTTTTTTTTAATTTGAGCATGGTGATGCAAACCTCTAAATCCAGCCTCCAGGAAGATACCAAGTTTGAAACTAGAGTGGGCTAGAATGGCTGAAAAAGCACCCAAGTGGGTGGGGGAGAAGGGAATTGACGACTATGATGAGACACATTGGTCATAGTTCCATTTCCTGAAAGCTTAGCAAGTTCTCCAAAAGGCAAAAGCTCCTATTACATTCCTACAAGCGTCTACAGGTAGATTATACAAGGTTTAGCCAGGAGCCTTGGCCGTCAAGGGGGAATTATCAAGAATTAGGATGTGAAAGATGTGAAACCCTAGGAGGGTGACCGAAAGATTGAGGAAGCATATGCTGCACTTCAGCAAAATACAGGCGTTAAGGGGTCCGAACAGGAGGAGGAGGAGGGGGGCAAAGATGCTGAGACAACGGAGACCTCTAGGCAGAGGTATGAGGAGTTAGGCAGAGTATGGGGAGCCACCCAGTTGCATAGAGGCCAGCTGAGAGAAGAGCACAGAGCAATGAGAACAGAGGGCAGTGGCCTGAGCACAGCCCAGAGGAAGAGTCTGCTGCAGGGAGGGCACTGAGTGCAGAGTGAAGGAGTTGAGTAGGGCAAAGATGCTGTAGGAATGCAAAGCAGGTCTAGGAAAAGGCTAGGTACCACCGCCAAGTGGGTGAGCCCAAACAATTAGGGAAGCCCCGCCATCTGCGCCCCACCCTGCTCCTAGGCCTCAGGTCTGCTCCGCCCAGTGACCCTCACCCTGCTTCCGCCCTGTCTTGGATCTCCGTGTCCCCCCCCCCAATCCGCGCCCAGCCCCAGCACTCCGTCTACGTGCTCAGCTCCGCTCCGCCCCACCCCCTCGGCCACCATACCGCCCCTCAGTGCTCAGCCACCAGTCCAGCCACGCCGCATCACGCCCCGCCCCCAGCCTCACGCCCCGCCCCTTAGCCCGAGCTCTCCATGCCTCAGCCCGCCTCTCTGATTTCCTCCCCCAGCTCCTTGGCGTCCACATCTTGCCGTCAGAGACCTACCTCAGCGACCAACAACGCAACGCTCTCGGCCCCACGTGAAGTCCAAGGCTAGTCCTGAGGCCCTGTCAGTGGCCTCTGAGCCCAGCCGGGTCCCAGCGCTTAGCCCTGCGGCCTTCAAGCCCAGCCCTGAGGCATCCATGCCCAGCCCAGCCTCGCTCCGTGCCCTGGCCAGGGCCCAGAGATGGCGCCCAGCCCGTCGACCTCGAAACCCAGCCTCGCCTCATGCCCCGGCCAGGGCCCAGAGATGGCGCCCAGCCCGTCGACCTCGAAACCCAGCCTCGCCCCATGCCCCGGCCAGGGCCCGGGACCTGCATCCAGACCACCGTCCTCAAAGTCCAGCCTCGCCCTATGCCCCAGCCAGGGCCGGGAGATGGCGCCCAGCCCTGCGTCCTCGAAA
>NW_008344555.1:1523933-1534861 GCF_000622305.1 Nannospalax galili | reverse complement strand
CCCAGCCTCGCCCCATGCCCCGGCCAGGGCCCGGGGCCCGCGACAAGACCAGCGTCCTCGAAGCCCAGCCTCGCCCCATGCCCCGGCCAGGGCCCTGGGCCCGCGTCCAGACCAGCGTCCTCAAAGCCCAGCCTCGCCCCATGCCCCGGCCAGGGCCCGGGGCCCGCGACGAGCCAGGCGTCCTCGAAGGCCAACCTTGCCCCACGCCCAGGCCAGGGCCCAGGGCCTGTGCCCAGCCTGGCGTCCTCGAAGCCCAGACCCACGCGATGTCCTGGCCTGGGCCCTCAACCTTCACCCAGCCCTGCAAGATGCCCGGGCCTGGGTCCTGGGCCATTGCCCAGCCTGGCAGCCTCAAAGCCCAGACCCACGCAATGCCCTGTCCTGGGCCTTCGGCCTTCACCCAGCCTGGCATCTTCAAAGCCCAGACCCACACAATGTCCCGGCCTGGGCCCTGGGCCTTCACCCGCCCCAGTGGGATGCCCTGGCTTGGGCCCTGGGCCTGCACCCAGACGGGCGGCCTTGAAGCCCAGCCCCAGGTTCAGGCCTGGATCCTTCATACCGGGCTGGTCAGCCTTCGCTTCCAGCCCTACGGCCTCTGCGTCCAGGCCAGTGGCCTCCACGCCCAATCCCACCCGGGCCTCCTCGCACAGGCTCACAGCCTCCGTGCCCAGACTAACAGCCTCATCGGCGCCCGGCAGCCGGCTTCCCCTCCAATCCCACCCCTCCCCTGGACTCCTCACCCGACAGAATCCGGTCTGGCTTCTCTTCTCACAGTAGCTGACTGGAACCATTCCGGGAAAGTAGAAAGCCCCGAAGCAGCCGGCGACCAGCCACAGCCACAGCAGCCACCGCAGCCCGGGGAGGGCAATGCAGAGGTTGGTTCCCAAACGAAAACCACCAGCATCCATCTTAGGAGCTACCTCAGGGACAAATACCCTGAGAGAGATAAGGAGATGGTGCTCAGTGACAGGCAGAAACTTAGACAAAAGGGGCCGGGGGGGGGGCAGTTCAGTGGGTGCGCTGAGAACTTTCTAGAACTGTTAGAGGGTCTAGTCAGTCATTGGCTGCTGGCAAGCCAGGGCATGTGGCAGTTGGGCAAGGAAGCAAAGTGTGCATGCCTATACCCCTACCCATCCCTTCAAACCTGCCTAACCCTTCTGCCATTTTAGCCCTGAGTCTAGCTCTCTCACTTGTGGCTGGGTGGAGGGGACAGACCAAGGAGGTAGAGTAGGGTATGGGGAATGTTTGAATGGCAGCTACCTCAGGAGTTCTCACCTAAGGTTTCTTTCTTCCACAACTCAAACTGTGGACTGGCGAGATGGTCCAGTGTGTAAACATACTTGGTCCCAAGCCTGAGGAACAGAGTTGGATCACTGTGACCCACATGGCAGAAAGAGAGAACTGATTTCCAAAAGTTGTCCTCTGACCTCTAGAAACAGGCCTTGCTATGGCACCTGCCCCCCACTCAAATAAATAAATATAATTAAAATGTAAAAAAAAAACGAGACAAACTAATGATATTACCACCCTTCTGGAACAGCTGGAAGGATGCACTGGGAGGGGTGGGTGTGAGGATTTTTAAGGCCAGGTGGGCCAAGCAAATAGGTTGTCATTTAAAAGTTGGAATTTGAACTTAAAATGTGTACGGAGTTTTAAAGACAAAGTACCTTCATTTTAAATTTTAAATTGATGGAATTGCTTTGACGCAATATAATAATTTCAGCTGGGTTTTTTTTTCACAGTGGCTAAGGGAAGTTTTTTTTTTGTTTTGTTTAGCAGAAGTTTTTGTTTTGTTTTATTTGTTTAGGATTCTTGTTGGTTTGGTTTGGTTTTGAGGTTTTTGTTTTGAGATAAGGACCTCACTATGTAGCATTGGCTGACCTGGAACTCCAGGCTGGCCTCCAACTCACAGAGATCTGCCTGCTTCTGATTCCTGAGTACTGGGATTAAAGGCTTGCTTCACCATGCTGGGCCTCAGAAATTTCTTAATTACACATGTATCTCCCATATTTCTAATGGAGAGATCCTGGTGTAGAGGAGGAACAGGGAACAGATGAAAGAAAACACGGAGAACACAGCATGTGCTGCTGTAGGGTACAGGGGGAAACATGGCCTTTACCCTGGCACTGGGGGTCTTAATGTTTCAGTCTCTGTAAGAATCCCTGTCTTTACCTTCTACTCTTTTTTTTTTTGGTCTTTTTGAGACAGGGTCTCCCTGTAGCCCCAGATGGAACTCACTATGTAGACCAGGCTGGCCTTGAACTCACAGAGATCCGCCTGCCTCTACCTCCGCCGCCTCCCAAGTGCTGGGATCAAAGGTGTGCACCACCACACCCAGCTACCTTCTACTCTTTATGGTGCCCAGTGATGCCAAGTAGTTGCCTATGGACCTAGAGAATATTGTAGGTATCATTAAGACAAAGGTGGTAGAAAAGTTTAATTATATCCCCCCCCTTGCATGTCTAGAGCTTTGGAAAACAAGAGATCAATTGTTTGGACTGAGGCGAGTGTAAGTCAGTTCTGTCTTAATGTCTCTCCCCTCCTCCCTCCCCCCTCCCCCTTCTCTTCCTGGTGATTGGCAGGAGGTGATTCAAGGCAGAACAAAGACATCAGGCTGGCACTTATCTAAGCCCTGCAGAAATTTAGCAGTTAACTCTTGGACTACAGACACAGAAAAAGTTACAGGGGAAACAAAAAATGTATGATCAGATATAGGGAGTTATGAAGGTGAAAATACTGAACTAATAGAATTGGAGTAGCCCATGAAGAGTATGGAATAGAAGAGGGGAAAAAGCTAGTCATCTTGGCCCATGACTATAATCTTAGCACACACACACACACACACACACACACACACACACACACACACACTCACATACATACACGAATGCTAGACTGTTGGTATATTCTTTTAATCCCAACACTCGGGGGGCACAGGCAGAAGTAGCAGGCATTCAAGGTCAGCCTCATTTACATTGAATTTGGGGCCAGCTTGGTCTATACACAAGACCCCTGTCCCCCAAATGTCCATGGTTAGGACAGCAAAATTAGAAGGACTGTCTTTCTAAAAAGGAAAGAGGCACACACTTTTAATCCCAACACTCAGGAGGGAGAAGCAGGTGGATCTCTCTGAGATCAAGGCCAGCCTAATACACATATTGAGTTCTAGTCCAGCTGGGGCTACTAGGAGACTCTATCTCAAAAAAGCAAAAAATTAACAAACAAAAAACTAAAGAGAAAAAAAGATCCTGGAAGGTTGAGACCGGTCACAGGTGTAAGAATCAGATCTAAACTAAACATATTTTTCACTGTTACAAAACTACTGTTCTCTGGTCAGCTTTAGGATATAAAGTGTGTAGAATAAAAATTTAGAGTTGGGTGTCATTCATAATGTGTGTAATTGCAGCACGCAAGAGAATTACCTTGAGTTCAAGGCCAGCCTGAGTTACGGTAGGATACCCTGTCTCAAAAAAAGAATGAAAATCAGGCTGTATTGAAATAAATGGATCAGGGCTGAACTAAGACCAGGGCTCTCTGTTCCTGAAGTCAAGTGAATGGACTGTTGTGGGCTAGATGCTTGGGGTGGCGTTACACAGACATATCCCTACTGAGGCTCCCTGGAAGGGCTGTGTCTGCCACTCTGTCAGCCACTTCTACAAGAAACCCACCTGGTGCCACCAGGATGTCACTGATTTAACCATCTCCAACTGCTATGTAACAACTGCTTTCTAGTCATCACCAGCTACTTGTTGAGCAGCAGGCTAATGGCTGTAGGAGAAGGAACGTGTGCGGTTCCACATAAATGGCACTCACCACAGAATACTCATTCAGCTGATATGGGCAACAGAGACCACCTTCCAGAAGCGTAGTGGCCCATTTCAGCATATTAAATGTGTTGGCATGTTCTAGGAGTTGGCCAGTCAGCAGTCCAGACAGTGTTCATGTTCTTACTATTTATCTCTCAGCAAATGAGTGAACCCCAGGGCAGCCTTGCGTCAGTCATCCACTGGGGCCATGAGAAACTCACAGACAGGTGCAGGCCTCCTTGCCTGGTATGTCTGAATGGCCTTGTACACCTCTTTGTGTGGGGATATTGGGGACTGAGTCTAAGGCTTTCTGAATGCTAAGCAAGTACTATACCACTCAGGTATATTTCAAACACTTATTTTTTTAACTTTTAAAATTTCTTATTATTTTATTTTATGTGTATGAGTATATGTAAGTGCATACATGTTGTGCAGTACCCCCAGAGATCTGAAGAGGATGTTGAATTTTCCTGGAACTGGAGTTATGGACAGTTATTAACCACCACGAGGGTGCTGAGATTCAAACCCAGATCTTTTTCAAGAACAGCCAGAAAGCCAGTGCTTTTAAGCACTGAGGCATCTCTCCAGTCCCATTTTCAAAAGTTTTGAAACAAGATCTTACTAAGTTGCCCAGGCTGGCTTTGAACTTAATTGTATCTCATTGAAATTGTTGTCTTCCTGCCTCAACCTTACAAGTAATTGGGATTACAGGCCTATGCAATCTTACCTGGCTTACTCCTTATGTTTTATGCACATAGAGACAGTTTATTTTTTTGTGTGCCTGTATGCCTTTTTGTTTCTTTTCCTTGTATTGTTGAACTGACTAGGATTTCTAATACTGAATGGAAGTGCCAAGGATGGTTTTCTTTACTTTCTTCCCCCACATTCTTAGGGGGTAAATGTTCGGTCTTCTGCCACTAAGTATTGATATTAGCTGTGTGGTTTTGTTTGTTTTGTGTGTGTGTGTGTGTGTGTGTGTGTGTGTGTGTGTGTGTTTGTTTGTGTGTGCGTGCATGTACCTGCATGTGCATACAAGTGCCTTCAGAGGCAGGAGAGGGTATTATGGGTGCTGGGAAGCAAACTCCAGTCCTCTGGAATTGCAGTCCATGCTCTTAACCACTGAGCAGTCTCTGCAGCCTTGACTACATGCTTTTCCATAACTGTATTTATCAGGTTATGAAGTTCCCTTCTCTCTAATTTCCCAAGTCAGCTTTCCTTTTCTGTGACAGAATACCTGAGACAAACAGCTTAAAGGAGAGGAAACTAATTTGGACCCACACTTCAGAGCTGTAAGCCTGTGACCACCTGGCCTGTGGCTGTGGCAAGGCAGGCTGTCAAAACAGAAGGATGAGGCTAAAGAAAAGTTACTCTGCACAGGACTAGTAAGGGTCCTGTGAGCAACGTCCTGCACAGGCTCATGTGTATGAAACTTGGTCCTCTGTTGGTGGCACTCTTTGGGGAAGTTCATGGAAGCTTTAGGAGGTGCAGCATTGCTAGAGGAAGCACATCACTGGGGTGGGCTTTTAAGGCCTTGCCCTGCTCCTGCTCTCTTTGCCATTTTGCATGTGGTTGAAAATATGATCAGCCAGGTTCCTGCTTTGGCTGCTTGCTGCCATGTCTTCCTTGCCATTGTGGACTCCTCCCCTCCCCAAACCTGGACCCATATGCCAAAATAAACTCTTCCATAAGTTACTTTGAGTCATATCACACCAACAAAAAAGTAATATAGCCAGGAAGCAGAGAACATGGAAGAAGCCAGGAACAAGATAAACACCTTGAAAATATGCTGCAGTTAGCTGCTTTCCTCCAACATCAGGTTCCTCACAACTGCCAGTAACTCCAAATTCAGGGGATTTGATGCATCTGGCCTCTTTAGGCAGCAGCACTCATATGCATAGACACACACAGAGACACATAATTAAAGATAAAATCAATCTTGTTCTTAAAATATTTTATTATTTTATTTTGCTTTATGTGTATGAGTGTTTTGCCTGCATGGATGTAAGTGCACCGTGTGAGCAATGCCTGCAGAGGCCAGAAGAGGGTGTCTAATCCTTTGGAACTGGAGCTATGGATGGTTGTTAGCTGCCGTGTGGGTGCTGGGAATCAAACCTGGGTCCTCTGGAAGAACAGCAAGTGTTCTTAAACACTGGCCCATCTCCCCAGCCCTAAATAATTGTTTTTTAAAAAGAAATGCTGCCTCAAATAAATAAAGAATAAGGCTACCAAGATGACTCAGTGGGTAAAGGTGCTTGCTGCCAAGCCTAATGACTTGAGTTCAGTCCACAGGGCCCACATGGTAGAAGGAGTGAACTGAGCCCTGAAAGTTGTTTTCTGGCCTACACACACACACACACACACACACACACACACACATACACATGCACACACGCACACACACACACACACACACCCCATGGCATGCGCACACCCTGCACGTGCTCACACAAATATATAATAAAATATTAAAAATTAATTGGCCATGGAGGCCCCCAGCAAACTCCAAAACAATGTAGGATATTGCCATTTCCATTAGTTACCCACCATAAGTGCATGGTAAGACCCCACACACTTCAGCTGCAGGACATAGAGAAATCAATTTCAATTTTCTTTTTTTCGGTCTTTTTAAGACAGGGTCTTCCTGTAGCCCCAACTGGCCTGAAATTCACCATATAGACCAGGCTGGCTTCAATCTCAAAGAGATCCACTGGCATCTGTCTCCTGAGTTGCTGGGATTAAAGTCCTGCATCATCACACCTAGCATTTTTTTATTATTTATTTTTATAAACTAGAAGGGTATATTTGTTGAGTCATTGTTTTCTTTGAATTTTTCTATTTTGTTGTTTTTTGTATGATTGATTTTTCATTTGTTTTCGAGACAGGGACTCCCTATATCCCCAACTGAGTTATGGAACTCACTATGTAGACTGGGCTGGCCTCAATCTCACAGAGATCTGCTGAACTCTGCCTTCTGACAGCTGGGATTAAAGGCATGATCCACCGTGCCTGGCTCATATAATATATTTTGATCATATTCAACCCCCAACTCCTCCTAGATCTAGATTCACGATTCACCCCACCTCCCTAACATATCCCCAAATTCACGTCCTCTTCTTTATTTAGTAGTCCATCAAGTCCAGTTTATGCTGTCTATATATATACTCATGGGTGTGAGGCCATTCACAGGAGCATGGTCACTTACCAAGAGCCACACCCTTAAAGAAAACTGACTTTTCCTCCCTCAAAATTAATCAACTATTCATAGCTCCTCAGTTTTGTGAGGAGGTCATAAACCCCTTCCATTCCATGCTAGAATATTGACCTTCTCAGTCTCGTTCAGGCAACCACAGCTGCTGTGAGTTCATGCGTGCAGCTGTCCTGTCATGTCCAGAAGGCACTGTTTTGGGCCAGTCCTCCCTGACCTCTGATGCTTATTTTTCTTCCCCCTCTTCTGCAGTGGTCCCTGAACCTTGGGAAGGGGAGCTAGATGATAGATAGATGATAGATAGATAGATAGATAGATAGATAGATAGATAGATAGATAGATAAACAGATAGATAGATTGTAGATAGATAGATAGATAGATAGATAGATAGATCAACAGATAGATAGATGATAGATAGATAGATAGATAGATAGATAGATAGATAGATAGAGATGTATATGCGTGAGCACTCAACTAACACTTATTCTCTGCATTTTGACCACTTGTATGTTTCTGTGTTAACCATTGTCCACTGCACAAACTTCTCTGATGAGGTCTGAGAGCTTTACGAATCTATGTGTAGAGAGACATGATTTCTTTGAGAGATACGAATTGAAAGGACTGTTTGATACTGTGTTGATTTAACAAAATAATAGTAGTAGGTTCATACTAGGGGCTTATGAGCTCCCAAGTCATGGGTTCTTGGCTAGATTTACAGTATCAAGCATTTTTCTTATTTTACTATTACTTTGCTTGCTTTTTTGTTTTTGAGACAGAACTGCAATGTCCCTCAGGCTGACCTTGCACTTGCTATGTAGCTAAGGATGGCCTTGAACTTCTGACCATCCTAGCTCCACTTCCCAAGTGCTGGCATTATATTTGTGAATCACCATACCCAGATCTATTTATGGTCATTAAGTTGTAATTGTTTTCTCTGGTCATGAACAGTTCTGTAAAATATTATCTTATATACACTACCTTTCACCTCTTTGACACTTCTCCAGGGTGAACAACAGTAAAGTTAGTAGCTGTTTGTACCTTCTTTTAATATATCCTACCAAACTGAACTCCCAAATGGCTGTGCCAATTTTCTGTCCCACAAGCTGTGTATGAGATTACCCACTTTCCTATATATGCAATAGCTCTTTGGTTTTTTTCTTTATCTTTCTTGTGTTTTCTTTAAAGATTTTATTTTTATTTTTTATTTATGTGCGTGTGTGTATGTCTTTGTGTGGGTATAGACACATGCATGCAAGTGCTCATGGAGGCCAGAGGATGGTGTTGGGTTCCCTGGATCTGGAGTTACAGGTAGTTGTGAATCACCCACTGTGGGTACTGGGAACTGAACTCAGGTCCACTACAAGAACAGTAAGCATTCTTAACTCCTGAGCCAGTTCTCCAGCACCCACTCCCCCAACTTTTTTGCCTTTATTTTTATTTGAAGTTTGATAAACACGTAACACTAATTCTAATCTCTTAATACTTTTAAGTGCACAGTATCTTTTTTTTTTGCTTTTTGCTTTTTGTTGTTTGAGACAGGGTCTCACACTATACCTGCAACTCATATCAGTCCTACTGCCTCATTTTCCCAAATGCTGGAATTAACATGCATGAGCCACTTTGTCCAGATCACAACATGGTATTGATATCTATAGGCATAATGTTCTATAGCAAATATCTAGAACTTAAACATCTTGCATAATTTAAATTATAAAGACATTGATTAGTAACTCCTTCCTCTCCCAGTCCCTGGAATCCCTGGTTCTATGATTTGTTTATGTGAGAGCTGTAGTTTGGATAAGTGTTCTGCAAAGGCCCCATGTGTTGAAGGCTTGTCACTAGCCTATAGTGTTATTGGGAGGTGATGAAACCCTTAAAAGGTGGAGCTTAGGTAAGAGGTCTTCTCTTCATTGGTGACATGCCCTTTTGAAGGTGATATTGGGACTCTAGCCTTTTCATCTTCTGTCTTTTACATCTTTCCCATGAGGTGAATGGTTTTTGTTCTCTCACATGCTTCTTCTATGATATACTGCCTCTATACATGTCTAAAATATTAGGGCTGACCTTAAACTCAAGATTCTCCCTGCCTCTACCTCCTAAAGGCTGGAATTCTAAATAAGGGCTACCATGCCTGGCCATGGACAACATTTTCTTTATGTGTGTCTGTATGTAGACATTTAGGGTGTTTCTACCTCTTAGCCTTTATGAGCAGTGTTATAACAAATATGGCATGTTGCTATCTCCCTATGATCTGTTTCTCTCTTTCTCTCTCTCTCTCTCTCTCTCTCTCGATTGATATCAAGTGTCTTAAGGTTCTTCATCTTATTTTATGAGACAGGGTCTCTCACTGAACTTGAAGTTCACTGACTGATTCAGCAAGACTAGCTGGCCATCAAACTTCAGGAATCCTCCAGTCTCCACTTCCCCAGTCTAGGATCATAGGCACATACCACCATTCCTGGATTTGGTGGAGGTGCTGAGGTCCCAACTGAGCCATCTCCTCAGCCCTTGCGACCCCAGTCTTAATACTTTGGGATAAATCTCCAAACGTGGATTTCTGGATCATATGGTAGTTCTAATGTTAATTTCCCAAATGAATCTCTTAAGATAGTTGCAGAGGAGAGGAAAATTATCATGCCATTGCTAGAAGATGAAAGACAGAGTGGGGCATGTGTATGAGGAAGACCTGGGCATGTTTTAATATACATGAGGATTTTCCAATTGAATATACCAGATGAAAGGAAATAAAAATTAATGACCTTAATTTCCAAGGTTAACAAGAGAGAACATTATACAAAGTACAGGTGGGATAACCTGAAATGAAAGGAGGCTTGTTTTGTAGTATGGAGATTCTCTAGCTTGTTTGTCTATCAGGATACTGCTGAAGCATGATAACACCTGCCTCTAATCCCAACACTTGGGAGGTTGAGTCAGGAGGACTGCAAGTCCAGGGCCAGCCTGAACTATATAGTGAAACCTTGTCTTTAAAAAAATCCTTGGGGGCTGGAGAGATGACTCAGCAGTTATGAGCACTGGTTGCTCTTGCAGAGGACCTGGGTTCAGTTCACAGCACCCATATGGTGGCTAATAACAGTCTGTAACTCCAGTTCCTAGGGATCTGAATCCCACTTCTGACCTCTGGGGGTATTATACACACAAGGTGCACTTATATCATGTAGGCAAAATACCCATACACATAAAAATAAATAAATCCCCCCAAAATACTTTTTAAAAATCCTTGGGAAGTAGAGGCAGGAGGATCAGACACTCAAGATCATTTTTGGAAACATAGTGAGTTTGAGGCAAGTCGGAGCTACCTAAGACCTTATCTTTAAAAAAATATCCTCCCTTAGAGGAATGTTAAAATATAAAATGGCACCTCTTCTTTAACCCAAATATTGTGATCTGCAGGTCTGGGGATACACAGAGGGCTTGTGATCTTCTGGGGCATTAACTACTCCTTAGGAAACACTACTCCATATAGTAGGAGGAAACGAAATAGGATGGGTACAGAGTTGTGTTACATATACATGTTTTGTAACCAAAAGATGAAGAAGTACCTATCTAATAGCTTCTGTATTCTCTGTGAAATGGTGGCGCCAGATATGGTGATACACACCTGTACCTTTAGCACTCTGGAGGCTGAGAAAGGAGGGTGATGAATTTCAGGTCAGTCTGAGCTACATTCTAGCAAAAACTTGATTGATAGATATAGATAGATAGATAGATAGATAGATAGATAGATAGATAGATAGATAGATGATAGATATGGGCAATGTGGATCTCTGATTTGAGATCTGTGATTGTGAATTTTGTAATAGACCTTGTCTGTCCAATTGTGTGACATGCTTTTCTTTCTATTATTTTTATGTGTGCATGCATGTATAGAATAGAGGACAGTCATTAGTGTCATCTTC
>NW_008344555.1:1507416-1523831 GCF_000622305.1 Nannospalax galili | reverse complement strand
GGAGGGAGGGAGGGAAAGAGAGAGAGAGAGAAACAAAACACTAATAAACTGGGTACCCAAATACCCAGCAGAAGTAGACTGGGGAAGGCCTTTTAAGGCAGCCAAGTAGAGTTCCCCCATTGCAAGTCCTGAGAAGAGCTGAGTGTCCCCTTGAACGAGGCTTCCAAGTAAAAGAACAAATAACAGTAGAAAAGTAACTTTATCAAATCAGGAACTTACAAACATCCAGCAGAGACTGAGGAAGCCCCTTTAAGGCAGCCAGCTGGAGTCCTCCAATGAGAGTCCAAGGCAGAGCAAAGTGTCCGCTTATGTGAGGCTTTCAAATAAAAGAATAGCAACATACAGTGATAACATCAGAAACTGACTGGGGAAGTTGAAGCAGTGAGCTGAAGTTCCTGGTTGAGCTTTCTCTCCATAAACTTCCAGCTCATCTTTCCCACTATAGACTGTTTTGTTTCATGAGATAAATGATAGCATCCTTACGGCTCTTCTCACAGACAGAACTGAGCTGTTCAAGACAATTTACCCAAATAATGTTTATTACAACTTCCTTTGAAACAGGGTCTCTCATTGGCCTGGAACTCATTCATAAGACTAAACTGGCTGGCTAGGAGCCACAGAGATCCTCCAGTCTCTACCTCCCCAGCAATAGGATTGCAATCAATCACAAGAGCCAGTATGCCTGGGTATTTTTACTTATGTTCTAGGGATAAAACCAGGTCCTTTATTTACTGACCCATTTCCCCAAACCCAACTGCATGACTTTTCCCAGTAGACAGAGTAAATTATAGACCACCTAAGATCGAAGCTTTGCCACCCTAGTGTCTCAAAAAGACATTTAGTAGCACATGCCAGAAACCTGGTGGGGCCTTGGTTTCTCCTTCTTTCCCCAAAGTCAATCCATCATCAATATTAATATCTAAAATTAAATATGCTATGTACTTACTTTGTTCTAAGGATTAAATGTTTTGTGAATATTAACTCTTTTTAACTCCCATACTTCCTATAGATATTATCATTATCCTCATTTTTAAACTGAAGCACCAAGAAATTATAGATTTGCCCAAATTCATCCAGCTAGGAATTGGCAGAAGCAAAATTTAAGCCAGGCACAAGCATCAGAGTCCATGTTCTTAGCTAGGCTACTCTGCATTGCCTCAACTTCCTAATTGTATTTCTCATCTATCTACTTTTTTCCCTCTCCATGACCACTACTCTAGTCTAAGTGACATGTCTTACTCAGAATACTGCCTTAAGCCATGAGGCTTTCAAATGTCTACAAATGCTTCTTTTATGACTCATTATCCACACAGCTGCCAGTGTGAAATTTACAAAACACAAATCAGCTCAAATTGTCCTCCTGGATTAAAGCCTTTCAGTGGTTTCCTGTCCTTAGAATGAACTCCCAAGTCCTCTTCCATGATGTCCAAGGGTCCTGGATGATGATCTGTGCTTTCTCCATCTCGATTCCCTCTCACTGCTTTCCCTTCATCACTATACTCCCATCACAGTTGCTTCATTTAAATTTTTCAAATGCTATCAAGTTTTTTCTTCAGCAAAGCTTTTCAACATGCTGTTGCTGTCTAGAACAGAGCTTTTAAAACTTTTTCTACTCATGACCCCTTTTTATGATTTTTATTTTATGTGTATGAGTATATTGCGTGCATGTATGTAAGTGCACCCGTGTTGTACAATGCATGTAGAGGTTAGAAGAGGGCAATGAATCCCCTGGAACTGGAGTTACCAATGGTCGTTAGCTGCCATGTAAGTGTTGGGAGCCAAACCCAGTCCTCTGCAAGAGCAGCCAGTGCTGTTAACTGCTGAGCCATCTCTCCAGCCCCATATGACCCCTTTTTGCTTGAGAAATTTTTACATGCCTTTATTTATTTACTTACTTACTTATTTATTTATTTATTTATTTATTTATTTATTTATTTAATTTAGTGTGAGTGTTTTGACTGCACGTATATATGTGCATCCATGTTGTGCAATGCCCGTGAAGGCCAAAAGAGGGCATTAGATCTCCTGGAACTGGAGTTAAGGATGGTTGTTAAATGCCATGTGGGTACTGGGAACCAAACCTAGGTCTTCTACAAGAGCAGCAATTACTCTTAGTCACTGAATCAACTCTCTAACCCCCTTAACAATTTTTTTGAAGCTCAATTCAACAGCAATTATTTGACAGCAGGGACAAAGTCATGTGTAACCAAAGCTGACATCAAACTCATTTTGTGGATGAAATTGGTCTTGAACTGATCCTCCTTTCTTTACCTCCTAAGTGCTGGAATTACAAGTGTGAGCCACTACATCCAGCTTCAAACAGCAGTTTTTCAATTTAAGCATTCTAAATTAATACAGTTCAAAAATATGCTAATTTGATACATGCTGAGGAATGATGGTAGGAAAGTATTGCATCTTTGTTTTCCATAATTAAATTATCATGTTTCCATAAGAGCAGAAAACTTTATGTACAGTAAAAACATTCCAATACATAGCATACAATCTCCTTGAGCTGGGGTGTTTCGGGCAGTGTGCTGTTGGCACTGTGCGTCCTGAGGGAGTACACAGAACCATGTACACATGTTGTATGCTTAGGACCAAGACTGTAGTGATTTTCAGTGTCACGTGGGTGAGCATGGCAGATTCACATATCAGAAACCTTTTACTATTGCCTTTTTTTCCCTCTGTATCGTTCTAATTTTAGTATATGTGCTACCAAAGTGAGCACTACTATTGCCTTTTTAATTTTTTTGCCATACCCATATTCAGCTATGGAACCCCTATGAGGTCAAGACCCATTGTATAAAAAGCTGGTACTTAGAGTGTTCTTCCAACAGTTGCATCCCATCCTCCAACTCTGTCAGGTGGCTCTTCCTTGACTGATCTAAGTAGGTTTCCTCCTCTAGCACATGCATGCTTTTTATTCTCTGATCACAACTCATTTTCTTGATGGAAACTTTCATTAATTAAAAAAAATCCATTTTCTAATAACCATCCCCCACTAGACTGTAAGTTTCATAAGAGCAGAAATCAAGTCCATTTTATTCATTTATTTTTATTTATCAGTCCTTTCTATAATGAGTAACATATATTGGGTACCTAGCTGGGTATGGTGGCACACTCCTGTAATCCCATCACTTTGGAGGTGGAGGCAGAAGGATCAAAGTTCATGGACTACATGAGACTCTGTCTCAAAAAATATTAAAAGGGTTGGGAATGTGGTTCAGATGGTAGACGGCTTACAAGCATAAATCCCTGGGTTATATTCTTAGCACTGAATAAAATTGGGCATGGTGGCACTGAGGAGGTAGAGGCAGGAGGATCAGAAATTCAAAGTCATCCTTGGTTATAGAGTATGAGGCCAGCCTGAGCTACATGAGACTCCCTTTCAAAAGTTAGCCAAGTAGTAATGCCAAATGGGAAGTTGTATATGCAAGTTGGGAAGCTCTGGGGATATGTTTGGCAAAGATCTTGCCTATTATGCATGAGGCCTTGAGTTCAACTCCCAGAACAGGAAAAAAAAAAAAAAGAATGGGACTGGAGAGATGGCTCAGCAGTGAAGAGAACTGGCTGCTGGGCTGCTGTTGTAGAGGACCTGGGTTGGGTTCCCAGAACCCACATTGTGGCTCACAACCATCGGCAACTCCAGTTCCATGGGATCCCCCACCTTTTTCTGGCCTCTGAGGGCATCTACATGCATTGGTAGTACTACTCTGGATTTTATTTTGTAATTTCACAATCAAATTTTGAAGCTAAAGTTATAGATTATACGTCTAATGAGAGTCTCTCAGTTCAGACTATTACATGATGCTGTGTGGTACAGTGTTTTATCCTAGAATCTATAAACCATAATTTGATAACCTGGCTTTTACCTTTGGTTATTAGTTTTGGTAACAAGTTGAACATCTACCTAGCTTTGTTTTGAATTTCACTGAACAGCAATAAATCTGTCTTGATGTTTTGGTTCAAATCATCCATATTCTTAAAAAGTAAGTAGAATTTTTAAGTAAATGGAGTGTCATTTATAGAAATAGTATTTCCGCCATTTCTCTTAGAATATCAGAGAGCAAAACTATATCTTGAAGGGACTATTGGTGTCATAAGGCATAGTGGATCTGCATGTTTCTCTTAAGTCTTCATAAGACTGTTTTATTTTTTTATTTTTCTTTTTAAAGTCCCTAGATGGAAAAGCCATCAAGGCTTTAAGGCAAGCCTGGGCTGCATAGAGAGACCTTGCTTAAAAGAGAAAGGAAAAAAGGGTTTAGTAACAATGCTGAAAATTTTCTTATATTTAAAAAAATCTATGAGCCTAGTGTGGTGGCTCATACTAATAATCTCAGTACTTGGGAAGTGGAAGCTTGAAGATCAGGTATCAAGGCCAGCTTGGTATAGATAGTGGAGTAAAAATGTAGTATGCATGCAGGACGTGGTAGCACACACCTTTAATCCCAGCACTCAAAGCTGAACAAAAAGAGCAAAATAATTGTAGCATAGAAACTAGACAAGGTGGCCCATGCCTGTAGTCCTAGCACTCAGGAGGCAGAGACAAGAGGATGTTTTAAGTTTGAGGCCAACCTGGTCTACATAATGAGTTCTGAGCCCACGAGGGCTGTATGGTGAGATGTATGGTGTATGTATCTCAAAAACAAATCACATCAAAACAGAACAACAAAAAAGCACTACAGTATAAGTCTAGATTTCTTTTTCCCTCCAATTACTCTCTATCTCAGTATAGCTTACTGGAAAGTCCATCATCTCCCATTCTCCAAATTTTAATCTTTCTTTTGCTTTTTGAGACAGGGTCCAGCTGACCTGGAACTCACAGTATATACCTCTTTGGTCTCAATCTCACAGACATCAACCTATTTTCTCCTCCAGGGTACTGGGATTAAGGCATGTGCCACCATGGCTGGCCCCAAAGATTTTATTAAGGCATATATTGTTTCTTCTTACCATTTATTATATGTGTTATTATGGGGAAGCGCACATGCAAAAGTGTGCCTGTGGAGGTCAGAGGACAACTTTATGGGTTTGGTTCTCTCTGTCTTTACATGGTTTCTGGAGATTGCACTCAGGTTGTAAGGCTTGTGGTACATGCTGAGCCAACTCCCTGGCCCAAGATAACAGACAGACTTTATTGTTATACATTAATTTATTATTCTTAAAATTTATTTTGTGAATGTATGTCAGGGGGCCTCAGCACACATGTAGAGACCAGAGAACAATTTGCAAGAATCGGTTGGTTCTCTTCTTCCACCATGCATGTGAGTTCTGGGGACAGAGCTCAGGTCATCCATCAGGCTTGGTGATTTGACTCACTGAACCATCTCACTGGCTCAAGACCATTGACTTTTAAAGAGCTTGTTGAAGGCTTGTTTCTGTTCTTTGGAGAACAGATATGGCTGCAATGACTTACACATGCCCTTCATGTAAAAATATAAGTCTGACAGGACAGCTTCAACTTACACACCACATAGTAACCCCTAGTTTAATAACTGAATTTTTTTTTCTTTTCCTTTTTTGAGACAGGGTCTCACTATGTACCCCTGGCTGGCCTGGAACTCACTGTGTAGCCTAGGGTGGCCTTGAACTAGGGCTGACCCTCTTGCTTTGAGTGCTGGGATTAGAGGTGTGAGCTACCACATCCAGATTTTCTGCTGTGTTAATCAAATCTGTTCTCCCTAATATTGCTCACTAAAGCACCTAGTGTACTTCCTCTTTGGTATTAGTCACCATATGCAGTTATTCTACTTGTTAATTATATGCTTTAACTTTTAAAGAAAATATTTTTTAAGTGAAAACTTTTGTAATTTTTTCTTTGGCATATATAAGTGCAGAACACTTGGCCAGGTGTGGTGGCTCATTTCTGTAAACCCATCACTTGGGAGGCTGAGACTGGAGGACAGCTGTGAGTTCCAAGCCCAGCCTCAGCCTTAATGTGATCCTGTGTCAAAAAGAACCAGGAGTGGTGGTGCATGCCTTTAATCCCAGCGCTCAAGAGGCAGAAGCAAGGCATCTCTGAGATTAGGGCCAGGCTGGTCTACATAAGGAGTTCCAGGCCCGAGGTTACACCCTGTCTCAAAGCCAAACTAAACCAAAATCAAACAAAAAAATTGCAAACAATGCTCACCTTAAGTTCCAAGATAACTGGGCATCAGGTATTCGATTTGCTAAATCGAGCAGCCTTGCCCAGGAGGCGCCTGGCCCTAGTCTCACTTGTTCTGGGTTGTATCGTCATTTAGAAGGTATCCAGTAATTGTTCTGTATGGTTTCTCTGTGGTGCCATTCTTTAAATTTGGTCTGCACCTGACGATTATTGAGATTTCCCTGTTTATTAGGAATTCTTGCTCAAGGTACTTTTGGTAGTTCTATCACTTCTTTGTTTGCTATCTTAAGAGGACTGACATTTTAGTGTCTACCATTTTCATGTTGCTATGTTGCTTTTGGAATTAAGCTTTTATGGAAAAGTTAAAGTGAACTTTTATGTCGTGCGCGGCCCACTAGTTCGCTCAATAATTTCACTTCTTTATTCAGTGAAGCCGGTGCACCATTTTAGCGGAAAGAAAATCGCGCGTTAGAGTGGAATTTTTTTTGACCGGCTGGAATCCGCGGCCCGCAAGACACTTAAGCCGGGGGAAAGGGGAGGAGCGAATAGTGAGTGACCTAGCTGCCGGCCAATGAAGAGACTGGGAAGCGCTCCCCCTCCCTTCGTGTTTCAAATTCTAAGCTTTAGTTTCATCCGGGTTCTTCAGCCTCGTTCCCGGGTAGTATAAAGTTTGCTGTCTCCTTTGTTCGCCCTCGTTGCGCAGTAGTCCTAGCGGCTTTTCTTCTGTTCGGAGAACCGGCAGCTGTCACTGGTGCTGAGCTGATTGCGAGGCCCCATCGGCGAGCTCGTAGGAGCTTGACACCGTCGCCCTCCCCTCCGGTACGAGCCTCCTTTTCTAAACGTCACCCTTTTCCATGTTAGGGCTTGAGATCGGCTCCCTAGAGAGAGTGGTGGCGGGCGCCATTTTAAGATGCCCCAAAGTGCGGACCTATTTAAAGCTGAGGCTGGAAGGAAGACCGGAGGTGGCTCGTTCCTGGCGTACCACTGTCCTGAAGGATTGGCTGTCGTCCGCAGTGGGGGTGCAGGGTAGTCGTAGGCTGGAGCGGGAGCCGGAGCCACCGCGTTTCCTGCATTGGAAAGTCGCTGGGTCTAACGGTGGGCATGTGGACTTTGAGACTGTTTCTTCGTTCGCTGGTGGCCCGGCAGAAGAAGGCTTTGGGATTTTTGCAGCCAGTGTTAGTGGCGAAAAGTTAGTTGCCTGACCGTTGGCAGTGGTTCTGGGTCGATTCCAAGTGTCGCCATTTTGTCTTCCACGCGGTTTTAAATGAGGCTTAATTAGGTTCCCACACGGTCGTGGAGTGTTGGGAGTCTTGAGCTGAGTGATTCTACGTTCCGTTATTTTCCGACGTTGGCACTTTGCTTTTATTTTTATAGGCTAGTAACCTTTCATTGGGTTAGATGCAGCAACTTGGTTCAAACTTAGAGTGATTTCTGCCTAGACTTGAAAATCCTAAGGAGAAAAGGGAAAAACAGCGAAAGAGGGCTTGGTCTTCTTGTAGTGTGTCCGGTGGTGACCTTGAAGGAGTCGGCAGTCTTTTTGCATGCTAGTCTCTCTAGGTGGTGGGAAGGGAGATAAAAGTAAATGGGGCTTTGAAGATAACTAATCTCTAGTCCAGTGTATTTGTAGCCGGGTGTGGCTGCCCATGCCTGTTACTCCAGCGCTGAGAGGCTATGGCTAGCCTTGGCTAAATATGTGATTCCCTTGCATTAAAAATCAAAACAAGTCCGAAGAATGCGTATTTAAAGGCAAATATTGCCTTTCCAAATGTTCAGTAGCTGTTAATAGACTAAAGACAGCTTGGTGAAAATTAGGCTGGCCCTTTTACCCAGGTTTATGTACCTTGAGCTGTTAGACAAACTACTTAAATTGGTTTCCTATGGCCCTTGGCGCCTCAGCTTTACCGGTATCGGTATCTTTAGTTACTAAAGAATAAGGTTATAGTAAAATGTGAGCCACAATTAAAGTGTTCCATAAACTTAGGGAACTTTCAGCAGGGAAGGTAATGAATTCTATTATTTCTCAGCAGATTCCTATCATCTGGAAGGAAAATATGGTTGAGGCAGATCGCCCAGGAAAGCTCTTTATTGGGGGGCTTAATACAGAAACAAATGAGAAAGCCCTTGAGGCAGTATTTGGAAAATATGGAAGAATAGTGGAAGGTGAGTTATCTAAAATTTTGTGCCGAGTTATTGTAATTAAAAGATAAGCTGTGATGAATTTGAATGCGCTGATCTTCTGACATGATAATTTTGTCCTCTAAGAAGTTCTGAGCTTTGTTTTTGCAAATTTGCCTTTGTTTTTTTGCTTGAACTGTAGTAATACCTTTTCTCCCCTGAAAACTGTTTTAGTACTTTTGATGAAAGACCGTGAAACCAATAAATCAAGAGGATTTGCCTTTGTCACTTTCGAAAGCCCGGCAGATGCTAAGGATGCTGCCAGAGACATGAATGGCAAGGTATGATTGTCTGCTTGATGAATGACAGCGTGTTTTCCTAGTGAATAAAGGAACTGCTGTGTACCAAAGTTGGGTTCAGAACAGCTCTTAAGAATTTTTGTGTATATATCCAGAAACATCTGATCATAGCATTGGTAGTACTACTCTGGATTTTATTTTGTGATTTCACAATCAAATTTTGAAGCTAAAGTTATGGATTATTTGTCTAATCAGACTCTCTCAGTTCAGACTGTTGGGATGCTGTGTTGTACAGTGTTTTATCCATAAACCATAATTTGATAACCTGGCTTTTACCTTTGGTTATTAGTTTTGGTAACAAGCTGAACATCTACCTAGCTTTGTTTTGAATTGTACTGAACAGGAATAAATCGGTCTTGATGTTTTGGTTCAGATCATCCATATTCTTAAAAACTAAGTAGAATTTTTAGGTAAATGGAGTGTCATTTATAGAAATAGTATTTCTACCATTTCTCTTAGAATATCAGAAGAAAACTGTATCTTGAAGGGACTATAAGACATAGTGGATCTGCACGTTTCTCTTAAGTCTTCATAAGACTGTTTTTATTTTTCTTTTTAAAGTCCTTAGATGGAAAAGCCATCAAAGTGGAGCAAGCCACCAAACCATCTTTTGAAAGTGGCAGACGTGGACCACCTCCACCTCCAAGAAGCAGAGGCCCTCCTAGAGGTCTAAGGGGAGGAAGAGGAGGAAGTGGAGGAACTAGGGGACCCCCTTCACGTGGAGGACACATGGGTAATTCGGTTGACCTTGGGCTTGGTATATAAATTAAAAACTGCATTTTACCTTAAGCATATAAAAACAAAATAATTTTATCTTTGAAAGAGCTATAACATTTGGCTTCTGCCCACCCACCCCCTTGTTAAGAATCAAACCCAGGACCTGTTGGCAAATGCTTAGCTTTAGTAATTGTCTCAGCCCTGCCCTTTTTTTCTCATTCTGTAGGACTTTTGGATTTTTCAAAGTCTTTCTTTGGCCAGGTATGGTGGCACATGCCTTTAGTCCCAGCACTCAACAGCAAAGTCCTAGCACCCAACAAAGAACAGTTTGCTTCACAACCATTCTCTTTTCTGCTTAGTTGGAGGGTCTAGCTTTCCCCTTATGCAAGAAAAAACATGGTGAGAGAGCCCTAGCCAGCCTGAATTACAGAGACTTTTTTTTTTTCTTTTGGTCTTTTTGAGACAGGGTCTTATTGTAGCCCTAGCTGGCCAGGAACTCACAGGGTCTTATTGTAGCCCTAGCTGGCCTCAAACTCACAGAGATCAGAGATCCACCTGCCTCTGCCTCCCAAGTGCTGGGATTAAAGGCGTGTGCTGCCACGCCCAGCACTTAGTTTCATTTTTCTCTTGAAGAAAATAGTTCAGTCCTTTTTCCTGAGTCTTGTGTTACTTTTTTTTCTTTTTTGCTGTATTTCTTTCTTGATTATTATGTTAATGTATTTTTTTCTATTCTCATACAGATGATGGTGGCTATTCCATGAATTTTAACATGAGTTCTTCCAGGGGACCACTTCCAGTAAAACGAGGACCACCACCACGAAGTGGAGGTCCCCCTCCTAAAAGATCAGTACCTTCAGGACCAGTTCGCAGCAGCAGTGGAATGGGAGGAAGAGGTAAATGCTGCATGCATAACAAAATGTGCTGCCAGCATAACAAAGAAATCATTGGTGACTCTTAACCATGTGTAAACCAACCGTGTGGTGGTGCATGCCTCTAATCCTAGCACTTGGAAGGCTAGGAGGAGGGTGGCCATGAGGGTAGCCTGAGCTACATGGGAGACCTTGTTTCAAAAAATAAGTGCTGGGCTAGTGGGATGGTTCCATGAGTAAAACACTTGAACAAGTCTCACTTGAATTCAGTCCCCCACAGATTTTGTCATCTTACCTCCACATTTGCACCATGGCATATGTATCCCTCCCACCCCCACACACATTAGTAATATATAAAAGACATTTATGCTTGCAGTTGACTCAAGGATTCTAGGCAATCTCATATTTATAATTAATGAGCACTGAGATGATGTGAGGAGTTTCTTATCTAGTTATACACTATATTTGATTACATCACTGTTTCTCGTGGTTCACATTTTCGTTTTCACCTAGTTAGATTTTGATGATTGTGTTTTCCTTAAGCCCCTGTATCACGTGGACGAGATAGTTACGGAGGCCCCCCACGACGAGAACCCCTGCCTTCTCGTAGAGATGTTTATTTGTCTCCGAGAGATGATGGATATTCTACTAAAGACAGGTAACAAAAAAGTTGTTATTATTTGGTATGGATGAATGTTTGCCTGCATGTATGCACTATATTATGTCTCAGTTTCTTTATTAATTATGCTGAAAGAGAGCTTATCAAAAGCACAAAACAAATTTTCTTTCTGTAGCTATTCAAGCAGAGATTACCCAAGTTCTCGTGATACAAGAGATTATGCACCACCACCAAGAGATTATACTTACCGTGATTATGGTCATTCCAGTTCACGTGACGACTATCCATCCAGAGGCTATAGGTAGGTGGCTCCTTCTGTGATTTGCTTATAAATAATTGTTTGCTCTAAAAATCAATGCTTTAGGAGCCAAATGAGATGGTCTCACCTGGCAACCTCAGTTCAGTCCCTGAAACCTACAAAATGGTAGAAGGAAAGAGCAAATATCACGAAGTTGTCCTTTGACCTTCACAGGCTTGCCACAGCATACACACATAGTATTAACAATAATAATTTTAATTACAATTTTTAAGTGATTCACTAGGGCCTAAAAGTTTTAGTGATCGAGATGGATATGGTCAGGATCGTGACTATTCAGATCATCCAAGTGGAGGTTCCTATAGAGATTCATATGACAGACAGCACACACAATAATAATAATGATCACAATTTTTTTAAATGATGAACCAGGACCTAAAAGGTTCTTTTTCATTTAGTGATCGAGATGGATATGGTCGGGATCGTGACTATTCAGATCATCCAAGTGGAGGTTCCTATAGAGATTCATATGACAGTTATGGTAAGATACTGGTTAAGGATCTTAAATGTCACCAGCTTGAGGTTTTAGGTTTATGAGCTATATTAATAGGCTGTGTGGTGCTTGCTTTTAAAGGGACCTTTGCTTGCTCTCAGTGGGGTAACTGTCAGCTGGGTTTTTCCTAGTTTCGTAAAGGGCTTTTTGTTTTTTTTCTTTGTTTCGTTTCCGTTTCTTTTCTTTTGAGGCTGTTCGCTTGCTTTGGAGGGGATTTTGCTTGCTTAAATTGGCAGCCTTATGTGTTTTCCCCCAACAGTGAAAGTACAATTTAAAATTTTTATTAACAAGATCAAATATTTACCATTGCAATATGAAGGAAATTCTACAGTTCAAAATTGCAACTTATCACTGGAAAGTGGCTGAGTGTCTACTATAAAATAACAAGCTGTCTGGAATATCCTCTTGAAATACACACCGTCTTCAGTCTTTTCAAACAAACATTAAAAACAATCCATTTCCATATTTCAGCAGATGAGCAGTTCCCTCTTATGGCCAGCAATGGTAGAGTTTAAAACCTCCCAGTTGAGAAAGTAAACTTATAATACACGAATTCTGTAAATTCAGATTTAAATGTTGTATATATACAATTTATAGTGTTGCCATATTACCTGACCATTGACCCTGCAGGTAACTCACGTAGTGCTCCACCTACACGAGGGCCCCCGCCATCTTATGGTGGAAGCAGTCGCTATGATGATTACAGCAGCTCACGTGACGGATATGGTGGAAGTCGAGACAGTTACTCAAGCAGCCGAAGTGATCTCTACTCAAGTGGTCGTGATCGCGTTGGCAGACAAGAACGAGGGCTTCCCCCTTCTATGGAAAGGGGGTACCCTCCTCCACGTGATTCCTACAGCAGTTCAAGCCGCGGAGCACCAAGAGGTGGTGGCCGTGGAGGAAGCCGATCTGATAGAGGGGGAGGCAGAAGCAGATACTAGAAACAAACAAAACTTTGGACCAAAATCCCCATTCAAAGAAACAAACAAAAAGTGGAAACTATTCTGTCATAAACTACCCAAGGACTACTAAAAGGAAAAATTGTGTTATTTTAAAACATCCCTGTTTTAAGTTCCCCTTCATATTTTTTATGTTCTTGTGAGGGAAAAGTAAGACATGTTTAAGTTAATTTGATATTAGGAGTTGCTTTTTAACAAGCAAATGTTAAATGTGTAAACCTTGACTTGTGCTAGTATTGTAATTTTCCAAGTAAAAATGTCCCTAAAGGCCACTTCCTATCCAATCTTTCCCAGTAAATGAGGCAGGCAGTTCTAAGATCTTCCACAAACATCTAGCCATCTAGATGTCCTTTGGTCTCCATTGAAACTGAAACATCCTGCCTATACAGACAAGCTAGCTTTTAGAGGGTGGTCGGGTATGCTACTCTTAGGATTCAGAGTATCTTCCAACTAAAATTTCAATGTTCACAGGATAAAAGACCTGAGATCAGATACCTAGGAAAGTACTATTCACCCAGAAACCCAAAAAAAGCAAATGGATAATGCTGGCCATATTTTGCTTTTCTGACATTTCCTTGGGAATCTACAAAGAACCCCCCTTTTCCCCTTCCCTAGTAAGACCATTTAAGTGTGTGTTAAACAACTACAGAATACTAAATAAATAAAAAGTTTGGCCAAAACCAACCATGAAGCTGCAAACGGTGCTTGCTCTTACTGTTTAAAATTTTTGCAACTCTGTAGTGTCTCACTTTTAAAGGAACAGCTTGATTGCAAAGGAGAAAATAGATAAGCAATGAAGTTATCTCCAACTTCCTAAAGGCTTTTGACTTCTAAAAAGTGAATCTATCAGCATTCCACATCAGATTTAAAGCATCAAATGCCTGTGAAACAGCAAAGATGGTAAGCAAAGCAAACTAGTTTTTCCGTCTAAGTCGAAATTGAACACTTGCCTTCCTCATAGTACAGTGAAGCACACTGTACTTCATGGCAATGGAAATGCCTTCTAGATTATTTAAAAAAACTTTTGGAACAAAAAAAAACCAGATATTCAATAGCATTTTAGAAGTTCTCCAAATTCAACACTTGGATTTTTTTTTTAAGCATGTGTAGCACTTAAAGGCATTAATACAGCTGTTGGTTTACAAACAGCAATTCGGGAATTGGGCGGGGGCATTTTTTAACATTTTTGATGAAGACCTTTAAACATGCTTCATGTGTTTTGACTTTTTTTTTTCAAATTAGTCTTTTAGTCAATATAAAGAAATGGCTTAGGATTGGGGTCCCCCTCTCTGACCCCTATAAGCCATTGCAAACTTGACCTTTAGTTGGATGCCTGACTTGTTTTTAGTTCTATGAAACTACACTGTATGGAGAAAAATCTATTGCAAGTGGTCTTTAAAAAGCAGAAACCTGAGGCAGCATGACCCAGGTCCAGCCATGAAGTTGAAAAAGATGCTCTTGAATGTAGTAAACTTGAAGACCTCCAACTAAAAATCCTTACACTGCACTTATTCCTTCAAATGTTTTGTCCGTTCAACTTATGGATTTAAACGTGGCAGTGCACCATTGGAAAAGAATGAGAATCCATAAGCCATGCAACTTAACCATTTAAGCCATTCCAGTCCATCCCAAGCCAGTGAATCTTCCACCAATTAAGAGAAATAGTAGAACATGAAATAATGCTTTAAGCTGCAAGTCCTTTTCTTTCTGGAAAAGAGGGCAGTTATAGGCAAACGTTAAAGAACTTCGTTAAGAGAAATAACTAGTTTTCATGTATTTAATTTTTGCAGGTTGAACATAATGGTCATATGGTCATGGAGTGCTGATTTATTCACAATAGATAAAGCTGGCAGCGAGAAAAATCAAATGCTAAGGTAAGTGTGGAAAGCAGTAGCCTCTTAAGGATTAAATACTAGCTTGGCTGTAGTGCAGCTATGGTGTTGGCAACTGTTTTGTCTGTATATATGCTCAACTCTTGGAAAATGAGAATGAAATTGTTTTGATGTAAAACATCTAGCACTTCCACTTAGAGTGGAGTGAAGGTATATAGGAATAATTACTAGTAACTTTTATAGTAACTCTTGCAAGAGTTCTCTTGACAAGTACTATATGATTCATGGTTTGTTTGAAGAACAAACTTGTTCCCATGCATGCCGTCAGTGCCCGCTCATTCTCAACAGCCACAATACAAAATGAGTAGTTATTGATAGAACTGTTCCCACGTTCCAGTTTGGATAATTTAATTTTATGTGCATAATGATGGCAGACTATTTAATCTTAATATTACGAAGCTGATGCTTGATTGCCTTGGACTTTAAAGCAAATACTTAGACAGTGAAAGCAGCAAAAATGTATGTCTTTAAAAATGAGAGAATTCATGTATGGAATTCTCAATAGGTATTAAAAAGAAAAAAAATATTTTTAAAAAAGAATGAGATTGAAGTACTTTGCACTATAAGATACTTTGTAACCTGATCCCATGCTTTTTTACAGAGTTGTTGCAGCAGAAGAATGCTGATAAGTCACAACAGTTGGTTAAGCAGTGTTCATCATAGTTGGTTTGGTATAGGCAATAGACAGTTTTTTTGGGGGGTCTTCAAGGAGGCAGGCATCAAATCAGTGTTGCTTAAAACTCAGTTAGGGGGTAGTAATTACCTAAAACTGACCAAATGGAGAGAGGGAAACAAGTTGGTAAGAGGAGTTATTCAGGAAGTTTTCATGGCTCTGTGTAGATTCTGTAGCTTTGTTA
Organism: Nannospalax galili; assembly: GCF_000622305.1. Taxonomy (NCBI): domain Eukaryota; kingdom Metazoa; phylum Chordata; class Mammalia; order Rodentia; family Spalacidae; genus Nannospalax; species Nannospalax galili. The sequence goes on along the minus strand of NW_008344555.1, from coordinate 1,508,529 downwards.
TTTGTTTAGGCAAAGTAATGGGGATAACTCTACAGTTTAGAGCTGATTATATCACTGACCATAAGAAAGTTGAGTTAGAAGCTGGCATTGTAACTCAAGTGATGGAATGCTTGCCTAATACCCATGAGACCCAGAGTTCAATCCCTAGCACCATACAGAAATAAAATTCATTCAGAAAAATGAGTCTTCAGTGATTTTCATGAAGCAAATCATTTTTTGGCGTTAACTCATCAGGAAAAGATATTTAGTTGTACTATAAAATGTTAAAGCGGAGGGAGTAAATACTGTGAAATGAAAGCTAAAACTGGAAACATTGCTTGCTAATATAATGGAAAGCATACTGGAAACAAAACTAGGCTAGTAGGTCACTATTTTTGTAAGTCTACTTTACCCTCGGGTCTCAGTCTCGGGAAACAAATTATGATACAATTCAGGTTTATTGTTTTGGAAACCAGAATCTGTAATGTACATGTTGATGTTCTCAAGGGAAACAGGTTGAGTTGCAGGTTTAAAGGATCCAGTTCAACTCCTGGGTTTCTTTTTTTTTTTTTTTTAAGGACTAATGCTGTTATGATTAGGGGAAATTATCCAAAGAATTTGAACCCCCAGTAATCACAATCCTAATCAGACCATGAGGGTATTGACTGAATTTCAGTAGTTGCACTTGAATAGCTACTTGAACTTAGCCTTCCATGCTCAAATTACTTGAGTAGATAAATCTATGAAGACCTTTTGGCTCTGGAGAGTTCATTAGGTTTCCTAAATGATACATCATAGAGACTGCTAGTATGTATGAATGTTAAATTCAAAGTAAGCAGTAGACATAAGCTACCAAGAGACCTTTTTGACAAATGGTAAACTTTACAAACCTAATAGGCTTAAAATTTCCAATTGGAAAAATATTGGCCTTGATTCTTTTAGCTTTATACAGGTTGTAAAAGGATTTGAGTAATACAGGAAAATGTTTTTATGGTTTATTTGGTAGTTGGATGTAGTGTTTAGGTGTAATAGGTAACTTGACTTTTTGGAATGTTTTGTATTGAAATCTAATAAAACTTGAACATGTATCTTTTTGTGGTGTTGGGTTCTTTTTTAAACCTTTTGAAAGTAGAA
>NW_008344555.1:1495525-1507225 GCF_000622305.1 Nannospalax galili | reverse complement strand
TTGAAAGTAGAAATAGATATTTGGCTCTTGTGATTTCATATATATATATATATATTATATATGGCTCCTCTCTCCCAAACTTCGGTTCTGAGGCAGTGCTGGTGCTGGAATGAAGGAACATCCAGAGTCACTGATGTGACCTGAACCTGCTACCACTGGTCTTCCTCTGTTGTGAGGAGTTAACTTCAGATACACATGCTAATTCACATGATTTTATTTAATCATTAACCTAAAATTGAAATAGGAGCAATCATGTCTAAGAAATACTGGCTAATGTACCAGAAATCTTCTGTTGCTGCTTCTGTTCCGGAAGAGGGTGTCAGATACCCTTGGAACTGGGGTTATAGACCCTTGTGAGCTGTCATGTGGGTGCTGGGAACTGAATCTGGGTCCTTTGCAAGAATAGCAAGTGCTTAGCTTTTGGTTTCTTGACTTTATTTAATATAAAGTATACATTTAAGGGTGCTAACTTCACAAAACTGAATTGGCAAAGAAAGGTAGTTAAACTTTGGGACCTGGGATCATCCCCAGAATGTAAGTAAAAAGCCCTGAATGCTGGTATATTTGTACTCCCAGTCCTGGGGAGACAGAGACAGGAGGATCCCTGGGGCTTACTAGCCAGCCAGTTTTGTCTAATCTGTGAGTCAGCCCCAGGCCTCAGTAAGACCCTGTCTCAGAAAACAAGGTGGACAGTGTTTGAGGAGGAATGACAGTGGAGACTGCCTTCTGCCCTCCATACACACACAAAGCGCTTTGGAACTGGGTGTGGTGGTGTGTTCCTGTCTGTAACCCCAGTGCAAAGAAGGTAGTGGCAGAAGGGTCAGGAACTGGAGGCCAGTCTTACCTACATAGCTAGTTTGAAGCTAGGTGGGCTATGTAAGATCCTGTCTGAAAAAAAGAACAAAAACACCTGGACTACAGAGATGACTCAGTGGTTAAGAATACTTGCTCTTCCCAAGGACCCAAGTTCGGATCCTGTCACCCATATGTGGCTCACAAGTGTTTGTGACTCTAGCTTGGGTGAATCTGATACCTGTCCCCCCAAGGCACCCCCACATGTGATTTGTATTCATATATATAAATAAAAAATTTTAAAGCTGTTGAAAAGTTGATCTAGCATATGTAATAACTAACTTAAAAAATTTTTAGGCTGGATCTTAACTGTAACTGACTGGCTTAGAACTCAGATCTGCCTCCCTCTCCCTTCTGAGTGCTTGGATTAGTAGCATGGACCACCACACTTGGAAACTTTACTTATGTACATATGCTTGAATGAGTTTATGTGTATGAACCTGCAGAGCAAAAGCATCAGACTTCCTGAAACTAAAGTTCTGGATGGTTGTGAGCTCACTTGCAGGTGCTGGGAACTGAGCCCTGGTCCTCTACAAGAGTAGTAAGAGTTCTCAACTGCCGAACCATCTGTGTAGCACCAACAACTTAGTTTTATTGATGAAAATTAGTAGCTCTTGATAGAAGGTTGTATATTTTCTTATTTTGGGCTATATTAAAGGATTTTGTTTTTTTGAGGTAGTGTCTCAATGTCCAAGTCTGGCCTTAAACTATGTAATCAAGGTTGGCCTTGAACTTGTGATCCTGAGTGCTGGCATTACAGATAAGTGGCACCATACCCAGATTGTACTTCCCATGATGGGCACGTGAGTCAGGGAGGGAGATCCACAGATGGGTTGATGTAGGGGTGAACTCGTGTGGGGAGAGGTGAAGAGCTACCTGGATTCCAGGAATATAACATTCCTGAATATTTCTGAATGTTTTAATACTTAAGTGTACTTTGTCTAGCTGGTTTTAGCATATGTTTGAGAGTTGTCTATGTAGTTGCATATATTTGTACACGCTTATTGCCAAATAGACTCCCAACGTGAAACATACTAATTTATGCTATAGAAGAATATATGGACTGTTTATTAGTAGTATTGTATAAGTTTTCATTTCTTTTGAATAAATATGGAAGTTAGATTGGGGCGATAAGGTAGAAAATGTATGTTTAAAAAATGTTTTTGATTAAATTCATATATGTTTTGCTTGCATGTAAGTGCATGCAGTGCATGTAGAGGCCAGAAGAGGGCATGAAGTTCCCTAGAACTGGAGTTAGCAACTATGTGGGTGTTGGGTACAGATTCTGGCCCTCTGCAAGGGCAGCCACTGCTCTTAAGCCATCTCTCCAGCTCGAAAATGTCTACTTTTTAAAGAAACTGCCAAACCAGGCGTGATTCTCACCTATGAACATAGCATTTGGATGGCTGGAGGCAGAAGGATTGCCCAGAGTTCCTGATCAGCTTTGATTGAGACTACTTTAAGAATTAAGTGCCAGCTGGGCGTAGTGTCGCATGTCTTTAATCCAGCACTCAGGAGGCAGAGAGTACTACATAGTGATTGTTCATTTTGTGTGGGAAGGCATGTGTGGTGGTCAGAGGACAACTTGTAGAAGTTGGTTCTCTTCTACCTTGTGGGTCCCAGGAATTGAACTCAGATGGTGACCTAACCCATCTCACCAGCCCTGTTTTTAGCTTGACTTTGTAGTGCTGACTGACCTGTAACTCAGAGATCTACTGCCTCTTGAGGACTCTGGAGTGCTGGGATTAAAAGCGCGTACTGGGGCTGGAGAGATGGGTCTGTGGTTAGGAGCACTGGCTGCTCTTGCAAAAGACCCGGGTTCAGTTCCCAGCACCCACATGGGGGCTAACACCCATCCCTGACTCCAGTCCCAGGGGATCAGATGCCCTCTTCTCACCTCCATATGCATTGTATGCGTGAGAGCACTTAACATTCATACAGTCAAAACACAAAAAATAAAAGTAAAAATATTTTCAAAAGCATGTGCCACCATCTCGGCTCTATCTTTAACTTTTTAAGGAAACTCCATTCTAATTTCCATAGTGACTAGAGTAGTTCACTTTCCTACTAGTATTGTATAAGGGTCCCCTTTTGTCCATATGTTCAACAGCATTTATTTTTCAAACTATCTCTAGCCCAAGTTGTCTCAGTACTCACTATGTCAGTGCAGGCTGACTTGCTTCATCCTAATTGTGCCTCAGTCTCTCAAATCCTAGACTATTTTGCCCATTTAAAAATTATTATCAAATAAATGAAATCTGACAAAACTTGTAAGGACTCTTTCTGTGGCTGCTTATTTAATGTGCATTAATACTTTTCTTCTAGGAATTTTTTTAGTTTGGCTATGCGCACAAGTGTGCTTGCCACATATGAGGGTACACCTGCCTGTAGAGGCCAGAGGTCAACACTGAATGCTGTCAGAAGCTATATGCACCTTGGAACCTGAGGCTCACTGATTAGTTAGACTGGCAAGTCCCAGAGATCACCGTCTCCACATACATAGTGCTAGGATAGTAATTGCGTACCACCTCTGCCCAGCTTTTTATGTGGTTTAGGGGAACCAAACTCTGGTCTTTTTTCAAATATAGATTTGGTTCAGCATCTTGTTGAAAATACTACCTTTCTACTTTTTTTTTTAGTTTTTCCCTTCAAGATTCTTTCCCTACTTTAAACTTTTTTTCAGGCATTTTCCTGAAATGACAGAATTTGGGGCTGTCCGTTCATGACTAAGAATAGAGAGTTAGACTGGATGTGGTGACACCTTCAGTTGCAGTTCTCATAGGCAGAGGCAGGCGGGTCTCTTGAGATCAAGGCCAGCCTAGTCTATATAATGAATTTCAGGCTAGCTGGGGCTACAGGAGACCCTGTCTCAAAAAAGCAGAAGTGGAGCAGTAGAGTAGGGAGTTAACATGTAAGCTCTGAAGGCACGATGTCAAGCTTTTTTCTTACAATTAGCTTTTTAAAGTTGATGTATGAAAGGGCCAGAGAAACGGCTCGGTGGATAAGAGCATTGGCTGCTTTTGCAGAGAACCAGGGTTCAATTCTCAGCACCCACATGGTGACTAACAACTGTCCATAACTCCAGTTCGGGGGATCTGACACCCTCTTCTGACCTCAGGCATTGCACGACATGGGTGCACTTACATACAGGTAATACACTGACACACAAAATAAATCAATTTAAAAATTAGCATATGGAGTGATGGGTTTCATGGTGGCATTTTTACACATACTTTTTTCTTGTTCTCCCTTCTTCTGCTTTCACGTCACGTGTTCTATTATTCTATTACCCCCCACACACACTCTCTTAAGATTTCTTTTCCCTCATCTTTCTAGTTCCATGACCTATATACCCATTTCCTACACACATGTATACATATTTTAAAATCTGAACTGGGGATGTAGGCTGGCTCAGTATGCCTATAATGCACAAAGCCCTGAGTTCAAACCCTAGCACTCCATAAAGCGGGTATAGTGGTATACACAGGGGATTTGAGGCCAGCCTCAGCTATATGAGACTTTGTCTCAAAAAAAGATGATCAAGCCAGTAAGATTGATGAGCAGGTAAAAGGCACTTCTTGCCACCAAGAATGTTAACTTGAGTTCAATCCTCTGCACTCAACGTGGTGGAAGGAGAGAACCAATTCCTGCAAATTGTCCTTTGACCTCCACATGTGCATTCTACCCCTTCCCCCATTATTTATTTTTAAGCCTGGGATCTGTACATAAGAGAAAACGCATTTTCTTTGGAATTTCCGTCAAGGAAAGCTTGACCAGATTCTTGCCTTGAGGGCATGGGAAGGTCAGGGTTTGAGGTAGCCTATGTGACTACCTACTCAGTGTGACATGCTCCATAATCCTGCTGTCCTTTAGTACTTCAATGTAAGCTGACTGAAGGTGACTTGATGGTACTGTTCTCTGCCTTGCAGTGGTGATGAAACAGGGAATGGTCTTCCCAACAAAGTTGGGAATAGGGCAAAAATGCAGACTTTCTCCCCAGTCTTCTGTATCCACAGTGACAATCACTGTAGGCAACCCAACCACCCCACAGTTACCATTCCATGCCTCTAGTTGTTTCTTATATGTAGATCAAGTTCAAATTCTAGTTTCTGCATTACCACTTGTGTAACATTGAGAAAATTAACCTCTATATATTTGATTTTCACTAAAAAATAGAGATAATATGTATCTCAGAAGTGGAAAAGATTGAGTTCATAGGGCCCGGCTCACAGTACATGCTGCATAATTATTAGATTTTTATAATTAGCCATCAATTTTCCTCTTGTGTGTCATCTTCAGGGCTGGAGTTTGGGGGAGGGACCAAATACCTTATGTTAGATTGCCATTTCATCAAGGACTGAAAGTTCTTGCTACAAGCTGAGGGTTTTTTTTCTCTCTGCTGAGTTAGTCATACTCTAAATAAATTCTTTTCATATTTTGATTAGTCCACATAGAGTTCTTGTTCTCATTTTCATTTTGCTTATCCCCATTCACAACTTTTAATACAAAAAATATCCTTTTGTTTGTTGTGTGTGATCTTAATATATATGTGTATATTATATATTTATTTTTTTGAAACAAAGTCTTATGTAACACAGCCAGACCTTTAACTCTTGTGTAATCAAGGATGACCCTGAATTTCTGATTTTCCTGTCTCTGGAGTCCTGGGATTATACTCGTGGAGCACCACATCTAGCTACTACAGTGCTAGGGGATAGAGCCCAGGGCTTTGTTCATGCTATGCCTGTGCTCTACCAACTAAGCTACATTCCCAGCCCTATCTTGATGGGCTTTTTTTTTTGGTTTTTAATTGCACAAAATTCATAATAAATATATATACTATTTATATCACCACCACTGCTTACAAGATTGACCCATAGTGTAAGTATACATCTAGTCCATTGCTTCTAATTACAGCATAGCATCCCATGGTAACATTCCCTGTGTTTTGCCTGTACACTATACACAGCTTGATGCATAAGCTCTTAAGTTGTATACCCATGCCTCTCAGTATGCTATTTGACCCTGGTTATGAGTCTAGTGCTAGTTGAATGTGATTCTGGTGAATCTAGAGGATATATCTTTTAAGGGATTGTCCCAGGCAAGTCATCCCAGGGTATTTTTTTTCAAGATTTTAAATATTTAAGTGTAAATATGTGTAGCACATATGTCCAGCAGTTGATATAAGACAGGTGTCAGCTTTTAGAACTGGCATTACAAGCAGTTGTGAGCTGCTGTGTAGGTGCTGGGAACCCAACCCAGGTCTTCTGCAAGAAGATCCAGTGCTCTTAACTGCTGAATCATCTATCCAGCCTGTATCTGAGTTTTGTTTTGGGGTTATTTTGAGACAGGGTCTCCCTGTAGCCACAGCTTCCCTGAAACTTGCTATGTAGATCATTCTGGCCTTGATTGATTTCAGAGGTCTGCCTCCTGCCTCTGTCTCCCAACCTCTGGGATTAAAGTCACGTCTGGCTCTTTTTTTTTTTTTTAATCCCAGGGTTTTTAAGCAGAGGCAGGCTTATTTCTACTACAGCTTGAGCAAGCTGCTTCAGCTTCAGTTGATAGGGGAAGATCTGAAATTACTTGGGGTTCAAGATTGCACATTATCTGGGTCTATACAGATGTCTTCATTCCAAGTATCAATGACCCATTGCATGAGAGATGATTAAATTCAACTGTCACAAGCATTCTTCAAAGCTATATTTAGCAGTAACGGTTATTAGAGTTATAGGAGAGGGAGGGTCTTGTTCTCTGACTTGTGCTGAGACTTAAGCACCTGAGCTTATAATTTTTTGTGAGCACAAGTGAAACTCAAAAGAATTCCCACAGTTAAAACTGTTAAGTGCAGCAGTCATTTGCGATTTCAAGCATTTACTTCAGTTGGTAACTCGGTGAATCACAAAAGGATAATTTTATTTTGATGTTCCTGCCTGCCAGAGATTACTAGTATCCTGTTGTCCATTTGCAAAGAGCACTGTGCTAAGTCCAAGGCATGAGCTAACCAGGCCCCATACCCTATTGTAGGTCTATCTCTGGGTGACCCCTTTCAGGCTCTTCTTGATACTAATTCATTACTCATCTGGGTTCAGGGAGGAGAGAGAAACCACAGTATTTTGTACAAGGAAAGAAACTAATAGGGAGTCCAGATATAATAGAATAACAAACACACTTTAGAGTTTACAGTCTTCAAAGAACACCTCATGTCTGTTTGAAGACCAAGGTAGGAGCCTCAGCACTTACTTCAGAGAACCGAAACTTGGAAAGGTGTGACTATGGCTTGCTAAATGTTTGAGGAGACACTGGTGCCACACTAGCAGAAACTACTAGAAATCTGCCCTTCGGGCTGCTGGGAGAGACAGCATAGAGAGGCGTCTCACCAGATGTACTCAGCATCAAAACAGCCTAAGGATATTTCTGGAAAACTGAGCACAACATGCCCCATAGGAACAGAACTCCGACAGGCTCCTCAGGCTAAAGGCATCTGTGCTGTGGATCCAGGAAGCAAAACTGCTCTCCTGCAGTGGCTCACTAATACTTCACTGACAAAACCGAGCACTGTGCCAGCTGGCAAAGGAAAAACTTAAAGGGCCCAAATTCATTTTCATGAAGCCTGAATGAAGTGAATTTGGAGACAGAGACTATAAGCAACTGGTATACAGGGCACTGCTGGTCTCCTAAACCAAACTAGATATTCAATATACCCTAGCTGTACCACAGCTGGGCATTTACCCAAAGGACTCCAAGTCAACATATGACTGAGATATCAGTGTTTATTACAGCAGTATTCACAATAGCTGACTTATGAAATCAAGCCTAGGTGTTCAACAACAGGAGATTGAATAAAGAATATGTGGTATATACACATAATGGATTTTTTCAGTCATTAAGAACAAAGTCGTTTCATTTGCAGGAAAATGGATTCAACTGGCTTAATAATCATATTAAGATAATCAACCTAGTCAGACAAATACGATTTCTCTCATTTGAAATTCCTAAATTTGATATAGATACATAAAATCACATATATGTAAGTGGCATGAAAGTAGAAGTGAAAGTCTAAAGGTAGTAAGGGGAGGAGGAACAGGCTAGAGAAGGGTATGGGTGAGAATATGCTCAATATATAATATATATGTAGAAAACAAATTTAAAACTTAAAAGGTTTTTTGAAAAATTGGAATATAGCTGTAATCCTAGCACTTAGGAAGTATAGGCAAAAGGATCAGGAGTTTTAAGGCCATCCCTGACAATATAGCCCAAGGCTAACCTGGGCTGCATGAGACCCAGTCTAAAAAAAACAGAAAAAAAGAAAAAGTGAAATATCCAGAAAAGTAAACAAAGTAACTTCCACTTTTAGCAATTATGGAATAATTGATACTGTACCTGAAATAGCAAAATAGAGTAAGGCAGTATTTTCAGGCACAATAAGTACCTTTACAAACTTGAAAAAAATTTTTAAATTTTATGTGCATGAGTGTTTTGTCTACATGCATGTAAATGCACCCATGTTGTACAATGCCCATGGAGGCAAGAAGTGGGTGTTGTATCCTCTGGAACTGGAGTTACAGACAGTTGTTAGCCACCATGTAAGTGCTGGGAACTGAACTCTGTAAAAGCACTCTGTAAGGGCTCTTAAATGCTGAACCGTTTCTCCAGCCCCATTCTTTTTCATTTTCGTTCTTTTTTTTCTTTTTTCTGTTCTTTATGTGCTGATTATCTCAGGTATTCAAACAGTAATAGAAAGACAACACATAGATGATTTTATCAGATTTATTTATAATTGCCAGGCATGGTAGCTCATACCTGTAAGCCCAGCACTTGGGAGGCTGAGACAGGAGTATCATCATGAGTTCAAGGCCAGCTCAGGGTAGAGAGTAAAGCCCTATCTAAAACCAAAAATCACATAGAAACTTGCTAACAATCAGAGATGATCCAAATGTCTTATCAACTGGTGAATGGATAAGCAAAATGTCACATATCATTCCATAGAGTACTGTTTAGCAATAAAAGAAAATACTATGGATACATGCTACAACATAGGAACTTCAAAAACTACAAAGGGGTTGGAGAGAGGGTTCAGCAGTTAAAACCACTGGCAGCACTTGCAGAGGACCCAGGTTCAGTTTCTAGCACCCACGTGGCAGCTAACAACCATCTGTAACTCCAGTTCCAGGGGATCTGACGCCCTCTTCTGACCTCCATGGGCATTTCATGACACAGGTGCACTTACCTACATGCAGGCAATTACAAGCATACGCATAAAATAAAAATAATAAATAAAATATTTTTTAAAAACTGTCCAGAAATGATGAATATATACAGACAGAAAATAGACCCATTGTTATTTATGCTTGGGGAAGTAGAGATTAATTGTAAATGGATATGAAGTATCTCTTTAGAAAGATGGAAATTTCATAGTGGAGTATATAGATGGTTTCCCAGCTCTGTAAAGTTACTAAAAACTTGTTTTGAATAATCATAACAGTAAAGTTTATGATTTATAAATTATGCCTCAATAAAACTTTAAAACACAACTGGTAAACCTGAAAATATGATCATTGTCTCTAGTCACAAATTAAAACCACAGTAATTTCATTTTCCTTGGTTATATACTCAGAAAGTGGATTGCTGGATTTTGCACTTGTATGCATGTGTGTTTATCTGTCTTATTTTTTGAGGAGCCTCTGTGCTGTTTTCCATAATGGTTCTAGTAACATTCCCAACAATAATTTATAAGGATTTTTTCTTCAAATCCTTGCACTCATTTTTTTTTTCACAATGGCTATTCCTACTGGATTGGAATGACATTTCATTGTGGTTTGATTTCCATCTCCCTGATGGTTAGTGATGTTGACCATTTTCACATGTATCTGTGGGTCATCTGTTTTTGTGTTTTGAGAGAGGGTCACACATTGTAAACTGAGGCTGACTTGGAACTAGCTATGTAGTCTAGGATGGCCTTGAATTCATACCAATCCTCCTGTCTCAGCCTGCTGAGTGCTGGGAATACAGGTGTGTGCAACTTTACCTGGCTCTGTGGGTTGTCATTTCTATGTCTTCTTTTTTTTTTTTTTTTTTTGGTCTTTTTGAGACAGGGTCTCCCTGTAGCCCCAGTGGTCCTGGAACTCACTATGTAGACCAGGCCCTGGCCTTGAACTCCCAGAGATCCACCTGCCTCTGCCTCCCAAGTGCTGGGATTAAAGGCTTGTGCCACCATGCCTGGCTCTATGTCTTCTTTTAAGAAATAGCTGTTTAGAGCTAGTTGTGTGAATGGCACACACCTCTAAATCCTAGTTACTCATAAGGCAGGCAGGATTGAGAGTTCAAGGCCATCTTGGATTTCATAGTAAGACCTCATCTCAAAAGCAGAAAAGAATGGACAGAGGGAGGGGAGGCTAAGGTGGGAGGGGAAGAGAAGAAAGGAGAGAGGAGAGAGTTTATTAAAGCCTTTGGCTCACATTGAGCCTCTCTCCCTTCTCCCTCTCTGTAGCCTAGATTGGCTTCAGACTGATGGAAATCCTCCTGTTTCAGCCTCCCCAGGACAGGGATTACAGAGGTGAGCTACCAATATCTGGATTAGTTTTCATTTGTTTAGGTTTATTTTTGCTCTTGTGTGAGATATTTTGCTCTTGACTTATGTAAGATAAATTCTGGATGTTAAAAGGATGAAAATATTCTGAGGCAGGCAAGACAGCTCAGTAGGTAAAAGCACTTGTGGTGCAATCCTGATCTGAGTTTGATTCAAGGAACCCATTGTGGAAGGAGAGAACCAACTTCAAAAAATTGTCCTCTGACCTCCACATGCATGCTCCCCCCCAACACCCATGTCATACACTACACACACACTGATAATAAATAAAATATTAAAAATTTTTATATCCTAACTTTCTGTGTATAACGTGTAAGATACATAGTTTGTAAATATTTTCTACCATTTTTCACACTGTATTTTTATTCTGTTGATTTTTTTTAACATTTTATTTTCATGAAATCCTATTCCTCTATTGTTTGCTTATGTTTTCTGTGCTTTTAGTTTCTTATTTAAAAATGCTTGTTCATCACAATTCTATGAAATCCTCTCCTGATGTTTTCTTCAAATCATTTCATAGCTTGTGGTATTTAAGTTTTTATAACTTGTGAAAAGTAAGAATACATAGAGTCTTCATTTTTCTGCTGTGAGTATCTTGATTCCGCAATGTCATTTGTTGAAGGCACTGTCTTTTGCACATTGTGTGTCATTGGCTTCTTTGTTAAAAATAAGTTGACTGACTAGCTGAGCATAGCAGTGCATACCTTTAATCCTGGCACTCAGGAGGCAGAGGCAGGTTAATCTCTGTGAGATTGAGGCCAATCTGGTCTTATAATGACTTCCAGGCCAGCTAGAACCACAGGGATAGCCTGTCTCCTTATATGTGTTATTATGTCAGTAGCATGGTATTTTAGTTACTTAGCTTTATAGTGTACTTTAAACTCAGAGTGTGATAGTTTCAGCTTTGGTTCTTTTTAGTCAATATTTATTGGGACTCAGGTTTGCTTTGCTTAGTGGGGGACCTGCTGGCTTGGGGGCAGAGGGTCTGATCAGTGATAGAGTCAAACTCTGGGACCTGTGTCTTCCCAAGAGGACGATTTATTTTTGAATTTAGATGGTTTTTATACATCCCAAGGAACTAGCAGTCACGTGGGATATGGCAGTCACACACAAAGATTTAGGGTACAAAGAAATAGGACATTTAGTCTATTAGTTGGCACCAGAAGGATTCTTAAACTTTTACTCAAGGCTATCAATGCCCATCCAGTAATTTATTGGCCACAATGTTTTCTTTCTTAGAGCTAAAACATGGTAAACTTATA
>NW_008344555.1:1470225-1495317 GCF_000622305.1 Nannospalax galili | reverse complement strand
GCTTTCCCACAGAGCAGGGAGCCTGCACTTTTATGCCGCTTCCTCCTGCCAGCCTAACAGTGTTCTGCAGGACAGGGATTATCAGAGTCACTGTTTTCAGTGCCCCTCCCTTTAGCAGAGAATGCAGCCTGGACCTATAAGTTTTAGGCTCACCTCACTCTAGGGCCTGGCATCCTGGTTTCCTACAAATATTGCTTTGAATATTTAGGATGTTTTTTAGTGCTATATTAATTGCTTTTCTGCCACTGTGATGAAACACCATGACCAAGGCAATTATAGAAGGAAGAGTTTATTTGGCTTATGGTACAGTGGTTCCAGAGGAATAAGAGTCCATCATGGTGGGGGATGCATAGCAGGAGGCAGCAGGAACAGAAAGCTGAGAACTCATAGGTTTAAGCATGTGCTGAAAACAGAGGCAAACTGAAAATGGGGCAAGACTATGAACTCTCAAAGGATGCCCCCAGTGACATGCTCCCTTCAGCAAGGACATAACCTCTTAAACTTCTAAAACTATTAGCACCATCAAGTGGAGCCAAATATGCCAATACTTTGATCCTATTGGAAATACTCTCATTCAAACCATCACATTTCACACCCTGGCCCCCATAGACTCATGACAATATTATAACGCAAAATGCACCTAGTCCAACTTCAAAGATCCCATAGTCTTTAACAGTCTCAACACTATTCAAGTCTAGACTCCAAAGCCTCTGAGACTCAAGGCAATCTCTTAACTGTAACCCCCTGTAAAATAAGAAAATTATGAGGCTAGAGAGATGGCTCAGTGGTTAAGAGCACTGGCTACTCTTGCAGAAGTCCTGGGTTTGATTCCCAGCACCCACATGGTGACTAACAATGTCTGTAACTCCAGTTCCAGGGGATCCAACACCTTCTTCTGACTCTGCATATTGCTTGGCACAGGTGCACTGACACACATGCAGGCAATACAGTCATACACATAAAATAAAAATAACAAAATAGTAATAAAAAATGAAAAAAATGTGTACACTTCAAATATACAATGACACAAAATACACATTCCCATTCTTAAAGGGAGGAATGGAGGCATATTGAGGAAATACCCAACAAAAACAAGACCCAGCAATGCAAACACCAAATCCTTTAGTTCCATATCCAATATCTGGGACTTAATTTCAAAGAGTTTAGATGGCTCAGTCCCTCCAGCTTTGCCACCTCCATCATGCATCTCCGCCCTTTGGCTGGTTCCATTCCCTGATGCATCCTTGGCAGATGTCTCATTGTTCTGGCATCTCCAACATTTTGGGGTCTCCACCACAAACCAAGCTTCACATTTCCAGTTTCACACAATGGCCTCTCGGGGCCTCTTGGCCTCCTAGGGCTTTCTCAAAAGGACTCCATGAGCATATATTGCCTGGCATCAGTGGCTCTCTGAAACCACATAGGACAAATTGATGACCCTTTCTTGCACCTTTCATATTCTAAAGTCAGCACTCCATGAATGACACTGCCAAGTTAGGCTGCCAACTTGGGATGGACCTTGGCCCCCTTGGATCACATTACCAGTAGGAAACCCCTTAGGCTTTCTTCTTTCACAGGTTGTAAACATCACTGGGTGCAGTCTTTCCCTGAAGACACTCTTTCCAGTGTAGATCTGGAAGCCTCTTCTTAATGCCTCTAATCTCTTTATCAATGAGATCCTCTCATCCAGGACAGACATCAGCTGCTACATTAAACTCCTAGTGATCTTTTCCTCTCAAAACTACATTTCATTTTTCTTTCTACCCCACTTGCTCTTTTTCATTGCAGATCTGCATAATGTTCACCATTAATAACCTTGCCACAAATTCAACATTAGGCTGTCTTGAAATTTCCTTCATCAAAGAAATTACCCTTTGATTTAGCCTCAAGCAAGTTCTTAGACTACAGGCAGATGGCAGCCAAAATATTTTCCAAAATATCACAGTTGCTGTTTAAGTCCTTGCTTCCATCTCTCTCTGAAACATCTTGAGCTGGGCCTGTACTAGACTGTCCCGTTAAGCTTATTTGCAATATTCAACTACTTTTCTATTCCAGACTTCCAAAGTCTTCCACATTCCTCCAAAACACAACATGGTCAGGTTCCTCACAGCAACAGCACACTCTCTGGTACCAACATCTGTATTAGCTACTTTTCTTTTGCTGCAATAAAACACCATGACCAAGGCTACTTAAGAAGAAAGGTTTTATTTGGGGTTAAGCATGGTGGGAGGCATGGCAGGAAGCAGCCAGAGCAGAAAGCTGATTGTTCACATTTTCAGGCATGAGCAGGAAGCAGAGAGCAAAACGGGAAATGGAGCAAGGCTATGAACTCTCAATGCCCACCCCCCCACACAAGGCCACATCTCCTTCCACAAACAGTTCCATCAACTGGTGCCAAGTAATTAAATACTTAGAGCCTATGGGGGACATTCTTATTCAAACCACCACAAGTCACTTACCAATTTTAAGATTTTTTTCTATTTCTGTAGACTGTAATTAGAATTTTGATGGGAATTGCTTGAATTCATTGATCACTTTGGATACAATGGCAATTTTAACAGTATCAATTCTGCCAATCCATAAAAAAAAGATATCTTTCCATTTTTGTGTATTTCTTTCAGTTGCTTTTGTAATGTTTTATATTTGCATTTGAGTGATTTTACCTCTGCTATTATTTGATACCATTTGAACCTTAAGCATTTATGTGTTGGAATACTGGTACCTAGACAGTGTGGGGATGTTTTGGAAACTTTAGGAGCTAGAGCCTAGAGGGGTTTCCTTAGTTCACTGGGCCACATCATTAGTACAGATTAGATAGTTGTTCTGGGACTCTGAGTTAATTCTTTTTAAAATTTCTTCTCTTTATTTTTGAGAATTTTGTACATGAGTACAAATGAAATATAATCATATCTAGCCCCATTCCCCCATTAAACTGCCCCCGTTTCCCCCAGCATACCCGCTCACAATTTCATGTCTTTTTTGTTTGGCAGTGCACCGATTCCAGTTAATGCTGCCTGTATGTGCATAGGTCTGGTGCCATCCACTGGAGCATGGGCAACCCACCAGTTGCCATGCCCCCCAAAGAATAATGTCTTTCCCTCCCGCAGCAACTATCCACTGCTCTTCAGTAAGGGGTGGGGCCTAGAGATCATCTACCCCATCTATGTTGGAAATTTTGGCAGCCTGATCTTGTATAGGTCTTGTGGAGGTAACCACAGCTGCTGTGAGTTCCTGATAGTTAGAGCTAATTCCTACCCAGAAGACATTTCACAGCCCTCCTTCCCATACTTCAGCTCTTACCTTTTTGTCTCCTCTTTTTCAGTGTTTCCTGAGCCTTGTTAATGGTGGGGTTAATATGAATGTTCCGTTTAAGGCTGAGCACTCAGTATTTAAATGGATCTTTTATTGGCTTATATTACAAATCTAATATATTTTCTTTATAATAGTAGGATCAATGACTGGTACACAGTAATGTTAGTCTGGTAGCACTGCTTAGTATTATGCAGGCTCAGTCTCTTATTCTCAGCACTTTGGCCAGTTATGCATCACTCCATTGACTGCTGCTTATGTGAAAAGAAACTTCTTTGATGAAGCTTGAGAGAAGCCTAGGTCTATGGGTGCCAGGAACTGGGTGGGGAGAGTTTGGACCAAGTTAATTCTTACAAGAACTATTTGTAATGCAAGCCTTAACCTGAGCCATGTATAGTAGTAGCTCATACCTGTAATATCAGCACCTGGGAGGCAGAGGTAGGAGTATTGCTACAAATTTGAGGCCAGCCTGGGCTATATAATGAATACCACACCTTCCAGAGCAGCAGAAACCCTTTCTCAAAAATTAAAAAAACTGGCTGGAGAAATGAGTCAGAGGTTAAGAGCAGTTGTTGGTCTTCCAGGGACCTGACTTTGGTTCCCAACACCCATGTTAGGAGATTCACAACTACCTGTAACTCCAGTGGATCTGATACCCTCTTCTGGCCTCAGTGTACTTGCACACATATGGCATACAGACACACACATGCACATAAATAAAAATAAAAACACAAGCAAGGCCAGAGACATGGTTCAGTGGTTAAGAACACTTGATGTGCCAGGCATGATGGCACACTCCTTTAATCCCAACACTCAGGAGACAGAAGCAGGCAGATCTCTGAGAGTTTAAGGCCAGCCTGGTCTACATACTGAGTTCAAGGCCATCTAGGGCTACAGGGAGACCCTGTCTCAAAAATACCAAAAAAAAAGAGCACTTGATGCTTGTTCAGAAGATTTGTTTCCCCAGCACCCATATTGGTGACTTACAACTGGCTTACAACTGGCTTACAACTGGCTTACAACTGGCACTATAGTGCCATGAGATTTGATGTCCTCTTCTTGCCTCCATGATCACCTCCAAATACATGGCATACACTCACTCAGATATACATATACAGAAATAAATATGATAAAAAAAAACAGACAAGCAAAAATCCCCTAGCCTTATTCCTGAATTTCTCTTGCCATTGTGATGCCATCCATCATGAGACCTTCATTAGGACCAAGTTGATGATGATAGCACAGCTTTGAATATTCAGAACTTTGAGATTAAACAAATCTCTTTTCCTTATAAAGTTACCTACCCTCCATATTTCATTACTGTAACAGAAAATGGACTAATATAATTTCCTTAGTAAAAATCTACTCAGGTATTTAAAAAATAGTGATTTATTTATTTATTTATTGTGTATGTGTATGTCTGTGTGTGTGTGTGTGTGTGTGTGTGTGTGTATGTGTGTATAGGCATGCACATGCAACAGCATGCATGAGGAGGTCAGAGGATAACTTTTTGGAACTGGTTCACTCCTTCCACCATATGGGTCTTGGGGATTGAACTCAGGTCATCAGACTTTGCTACAAGTGCCTTTACCTGCCGATCCATCTCACCTGTCCTTAGAAATTTTTATCTGTTGTAAAAGGATTGTTATCTGAACATGGTGGCACATACCTGTAATCTCAGCCCTTGGGAAGCTGAGGCAGGAGGATCACCATGAGTTTGAAGCCAGCCTAAATTATATATAGTGAATTCGAGGTCACAGTGGGCTAGATAGCAAAGTCCTTTCTCAAATTAAAAAAGATGATTTTCTCCATCTCTTTCAAATGGTTTGTTATTTGGGTATAGAAATGCTATTAATTTTTTGGTACACTAAATTCTGCATCCTGCAACTTTCCTGAATTTATCAGTTTCAACCATTATTTGATAGTCTTTAAATCAGTATATCAAAGACACATCTGTACTCCCATGTCCATTGTTACACAATTCACAATAGCCAGGACAAGGAATAAATCTAAATGCCAATCAACAAATGAATGGATTTTTTTAAGTGTGTGTTCGTGTGTGTGTGTAATACTATCATCCATAAAAATAGATAAAATTTTATCTTTTTCAACAACATGAATGAGCCTGGTAGATATTTATGTTAACTGACGTTTCAGATACAGAAAGAGAAATAGCACATGATCTCACTCTTACACGGAATATTTTTTTTGGCAGAAATGTTCATTTAGTACACTAAGTGTACAGTTGGCATAGCACTAACAAAAGAATGCTCTGTCTCATGGGATCTTTAAAAATTGACCTCTTAGATACTGAGAGTCATGAGGCACTGAGGAGGGCAGGTTGAAAGAAGAGGTAGTGAGTTGTTGCTCAATAGGTATGCTGTTGTAGTTAGATAAGAGGAAAAAGTTCTGGAATACTGTTGCATAGTAGGGTGAATGTAGTTAATAATGATGTATTATATATTGAAAATAGCTAGAAAATTGTGAATTCTCTTACTATAAAGACATGATAAATATCTAAGGGGGTGAATGTGCATATATAACAGGATTTCATATTCTACCCCATAAATATGTAGAAGTATATGTCAGTCAAAAATAAAAATAGGAGCTGTGCCTGGTGATGCAGGCCTGTAATTCTCAGTCCAAGAGAACCTTAGACAGGAGTATTGTGAGTTCAAGGCCAAGCAGAGTAAATTACTGAGAACCTGTTTAAAAATAAAAATTAAAAAGAACACTTGGGATATAGCTAAGTGGCTGAGTACTTGGATACCTACGTATGAGATCCTGGATATAGCCCCCAGCACTGCAAGAAATAAAAATAATACCTATCGCCTATGGTCCCCCCTCTCTTGAGCTCCTTCTCCTTTACCCCCATAGTCCTTTGTGTAACCCTCTCTCTTCCCCTCCTATTTAAATACCCTCATTTTTCCCCCTTTTCCCCTTGGTAACACCTGTCTCCTACTGTTCTTCTCTCTCAGGTTCTTTCTTTCCCTTTACCTTCCTGGTTCTTTTGCCATTTTTCTGGCTCCTGCAGTTACATCAGGATATATACTCACATATAAGGATTTGGTGCTAGGATCCACAATGAGGGAGAACATATGTGTTTGTTTTTCTGAGTGAAGAACTTGCACTGAGGGATGCAAGTCTGGGGACATTGTTGACTTGATAGGCCTTAACACAAATGACAGGATGCATTAATCCAGTGAGGGGGGTTTGGGGAGGGTGAGAATGGGGAAGGGGGTATAAAGATGATTAAGATGTTCTGTACAAAACAGAAAAGTTCAATTAGAAATTTATAAAAAGTATTTTAAAATGGGCTTTGGGATGTAGTTTAATGGGAAAGTCCTTATCTAATATATACAAGGCCCGTGGTTTAATCCCTATCACTGTCATTTATTTTGAAATAAAAATAAACAAAGCAAGAAGATAAACTCACAGTAGTAGAGCATTATATCTTCACTAGAAAGTCTGGTATAAATAAAGTTAGAGAGGAACAATTGCAGAAAGATGTGGAGAAATTAAGTTGTTGATGTGAAAGTCATGCTGTACTCACTTGGAAAATAACATGGCAATTTCTTAATAAACAAAATGTAAATTTGCCATAAATCCCAATGATTCTCCTCCAATGTATATACCCAAGGGGAATGAATAAATATGTATACACAAAGGCTAGTACAAGAATTTTCATAGAAAGTTTACTTATTATAGCCAAAATGGACACAACCCAATGTCCATCAGCTAGTGGCTGCATAAACAAAATATAGAGGGCCAGAGAAATAGCTCACTGAATAAAGGTGCCTGCCACCAAGCCTGATGACCTGAATTTGATCCCTGGGACCCACATAGTAGAAGAGGATAACCTATTCCTGAAAATTGTCCTCTGACCTCCACATATGCACCATGGCACACATTCGCACCCCCCCCCACACACACAAAGTGATTGCAGGGGCCTTATGATAAGAAAAGGAATTTGAAATCAATGGGCTCTAAGGCTAGGCATGGTGGCACACACCTTTAATTCCAGCACTCAGGATGTAGACGTAGTTGGATCTATGAGTTCCAGGCCAGCTGGGGCTACAGGGAGACCCTGTCTGAAAAGTATAAATAAATTAATTAAATAAATAAAATCAATGGAATCTGGGACTGGAGAGATGGCTCAGCATTTAAGAACATGTATTGCTTTTGCAGAGGACCTGGGTTCAGTTCCCAGCAACAACATGGCAGCACACAACTGTCTGTAACTCTAGTTCCATGGGACTTGATGTCTTCTTCTGGTCTCCATGTGTATTGCACATACAGGCAAGCAGGCACATATATGTAAATAAATAAAAATGGATCATATTGGGGTAGAGAAATTAACAGATTTCTGGTTATATATAATTTGGTGTTACTTTAAAATAATGTCACAGAAGAAGTTGAAAGAATCTAAGCCAGAGAGATGGATCAGCCATTAAGAACACTTGCTGTTCTTCCAGAGGACTTGGGTTTGGTTCCCAGTACCCACATGGCAGCTAACAACCGTCCGTACATAACTCCAGTACCAGGCAAATCCAACACTCTCTTTTGACCTCTGTGGGTATTGCATGACACAGGTGCACTTACATACTTGCAGGCAAAACACTCATATACATATAATAAAAATAATAAAATATTTTTGAAAAAGTGTAAGCCAGTGGATCACTGACTTCCAGGAATGACATGACTGTCCCACTCCTGAACTCACAGCAATTGTGATTACTTACACAATATCCATGAAGTTGGGCCTGTCAAAATTCTGTCATGGAATGGAAGGAACTAATGAGACCCTGCCCCTCCCTGAGAATTTATACACAGATAAAGGTTGATGAGGGAGGCAGTGATGTGATGTAGCCACTGGTAAGGTGCCCACACTCCTATAAACAAACCTTAATAAAACTCAATGGGTTTCTCTCTGTCTCTGTCTCTGTCTCTGTCTCTGTCTCTCTCTCTCTCTCTCTCTCTCTCTCTCTTTCATGAGAATAAAGGGGACAGTAGCTAGGAAGAGAAATGGGATTAACAGGAATGGGAGACAGACAACAGAAGCTAATAGAGGGTAAATATGATCAAAATACACTATACATATATGAAAATGTCATAATAAAACCCATTATGTATAATTAACATGTTAGTAAATACATTTTTAAAGTTTTTTTTAAAAATTTTATGTGTATGAGTGTTTTGAAGGCATTATGTAAGTGCACTACATATGTGCAATGCCCACAGAGGCTGGAAGAGGACATCAGGTCCCCTGGAACTGGAATTATGGATGGTTATTAGCCACCATGTGAGTGCTGGGGGCCAACTCCTGGTCCTCTGCAAAAGCAGTCGGTTCTCTTAACTGCTGAGCCATCTCTTCAGCTCCAATCAGTGGTTCCAACAGAGCATCAATAGCACAGGAACTATCCCCAAATATCAACAGATAGGACTACATGAAATTTAAAATGTTTCTGCATAGTAAAGGAAACTGTAGCCAGAACACACAGATAACCCACAGAATAGGAAAAAATCTTTACCATCTATACATCACATGAGGGGCTAATATTCAGAATTTACAAAGAACTACAGAAATTAAACTCCAAGGAAGTAAAACTACCAATCAGGACCAGGTGTGGTGGGATATGCCTTTAATCCCAGCACTTGGGAGGCTGAGGCAGCTGGATCTCTGTGAGATTGTGGCCAGCCTGATCTACCTAGTGAGTTCCAGACAAGCTGGGGCTACTGGGAAATGTCTCAAAACAAGCAGACAAAAAACAAACAAAAAACCCAAAGCAAAACAAAAAAGCTACACATAAAAAAATTGGCTAATGAATAAAGTTTTCAAAAGAGGAAATAAACTACAAATGAAAAAAATGGGCTAATGAATTGAATAAACAGTTTTCAAAAGAAATAAAAATGGTCAGTAAGTGTTCAAGGGTCTGGAGTGATAAGTACTAGCTAGCTGCTCTTGCACAGGACCTAGGTTTGGTTCCTAGCACCTACATGGTGGCTAACAACCATCTATAACTGCATTTCCAGGGGACCAAAACCTTCCCACGTCCATAGGCATTACATGACATAGGTGCACTTAAAAATGCAAGCAAAACACTCATAAAAATAAAAAGATTTCTTTGTCTTTTTTGTTTGTTTTTGAGACAGGGTCTCCCTCTAGACCCTGCAGGCCTGGAACTCGCTATGTAGACCAGATCAGGCTAGCCTCAATGTCATAGAGAGATCTGCCTGCCTCTGCCTCCCAAGTGCTGGGATTAAAGGTGTGCACCACTATGCTCTGCTTTAAAAAAAAAGAAAATTAAAGTGTTCAACATTCCTGGTTATCATGGAGGAAATGCAAATGAAAACTAATTTGATATATCACCTCACTCCAGTCAGAATGGCTATCATCAAGAAATGGTACAACAGCTGGGCATGATGGTGCATGCATGCCTTTAATCTCAGCAGTCAGGAGGCAGAGGCAAATGGATCTCTGTGTGTCCAAGGCCAGCCAGGGCTACATAGTGAGACCCTATCTAAACCCTATTTGAAATGTAAAGAAAAAAGAAATCAAACAAGTGTTGTAGAAGATGTGGAGAAAGAGGAACTTTTATTCACTGCTGTTGGGAGTGCAAATTAGTGCCGGCATTATGGAAAATGCCTATCTCACTATCTGGGTATATACTTAGAGACCTCCATATCTTACTATTAAGATATTTGTGCCCCCATGTTTATGACTGCTGTATTCACTATACCATGGAAGTGGAACCAACCTACTTGTCCATCAACAGATGAATGAGTAATGAAAATCTGATGTGTATATAACATGGAATATTATTCAGCTCTAAAGAAAAGTGAATTCACAAAATTCACAGGAAAATGGCTGGACTTTAAGTGAGATACCCAAACTCAGAAAGAAAAAATAATGTTCTTACTCATTTGCAGATCCTAGCCTAAAATGTATATGTGTAAACAAATGCATGAGGAGGTGTACTATAACATTTAGAAAGGAGAACAATAAAGGGTAATTTAAAAAAAATATACTAATGAGTTCAAGCTGGGCGTGGTGGTGTGTGCCTTTAATTCCAGCCCTTGGGAGGCAGAGGCAGGTGGCTCTCTGAGAGACTGAGGCCACCTTGGTTCACATAGTGAATTCCAGGCCCTGTGACTAGGGAGACCCTGACAAAAACAAACAACAACAACAACAAAAACAACAAAAAATGTATACTAACGAGTTCATATTTATAGTACACTTTATGTAAGCCCTTTGAATGTTCTCTGAAGATATAACATTTTCAATGCAAAAATGAGTCATTAGATAGTTCCCACATGTGATTCCACAAGAGGCTATTAGTAGGAAATCTGAACTTTAATTTTTTCATTCTTTCAATACTTCTGTATGCTGTAGTTTTTTGTAAGCACTTATATACTTTAATATAATCTTTCCCTTTTTGTTTCTGGAGACAGTGTCTCACATTATAGCCCAGGCTGGTCCCAAACATGTAATCCTCTTGCCTCAGCTTCCTGAGTCCTTCTGAGATTTACAGATGTGAGTCATCATTCCAAGCTTCTGTGCCCATACATAATGAGACAGAATATCATATCAGGAACCATGTGGTAGAACAAAGTGCAGATAAACAGATAGGAAGGGATGGGGACAAGATATACCCATCAGTGACTCTAGTGACTTACTTGTTCCAATCAGGTCCCTCCCATCTCCCAGATTAGACCACCTCTCAATAATGTCATCAAATTAGGACTCCATCAATGAATTAATCCATTGATTAGGTCACACCCCTCATGATCCAGTCACTTGCCTCAAACCTAGCTCTGAACATTGCATTAGGGACAAAGTCTTCAACATATGAGTTTTGTGGGTAACATGGTCATATCTGTGGTGGTTTGATCCTCATGAGAGGCTATAGTTACTGCTACATAATATAGGCAGAAAAGTGTATGTTTGACATCCAGGAGCCCTACTGGTAATCTAAAATCTAGTTTATCTATGAATAAATACAGCAATCTCAGATCTGATAAGGGCATGAAAAGGGGCTTAGACCTACAGGGATGTGGGTCTAGGTCCCTCACCAAGCAAACCACCTGGACCAATACAAGAGTCAAACAAGTGAGAAAAGCCTGGAATGGGTGATAGGAGAAGGGAAGGAGAATAGTAACAACATCAGGGCCAATTAGCAGTAGTTATGGCTGTGATTTAAATCTGCTCTTATAAGTTTCCCAAAGGAATTAAGACCAGTCAGAATTTTGGAAAAGGTATGCAAAAATACAGTGTACTTAATATGGAATAACAAGGAGATCTGATTGCAAGGGATGAACTACCGTACACTGTTGGTACCACACATCAATCCTGTTTACTAATGGCTTTCATTGCATAGCTAATTTGAGTGTTACAGTTACTGGTTTGTACCTGTAATCCTTCTCCAAATAATTATTTTTGGCAAGGAGAACCACTTACCCTGAAGACAGTTGGCAATTTTAAATATATCCCATCCCTGCTCTACCTTACCACCACCAGGACTGACCAGTGGCTGTCAAGCTTAACCTCTTGCCATTGATGGAAGAACTATTCAAGTTTCCCACCTCATGCCACATAAAATAATTCCTGTCATGAACAACAGGCCACAACCACACCCATTGCTTTTTCCTGTTTTGCTGTTTTCATTCTTTTTGAAAATATTTTATTTATTGTTTTTTATGTGCATGAGTGTATTGCCTGCATGTATGTTAGCGCATCCATGTCATGTAATCCCCTCAGAAGTCAGAAGAGAGCTTCGGATCCCCTGGAACTGGAGCTATGGACAGTTGTTAGCCACCATGTGGGTGCTGGGAATCAAACCCAGGTCCTTTGTAAGAGTAGCTGGTGCTCTTAACTGCTGAGCCGTCTCTCCAGCCCCTCTTTTTTTTTTCTGAACACCAGTGAAGCTTCCTCATGCAACAGTGAATAATACAGAAGGCCACAACTGGCCAAAGATGAGCTTAAGAGACTGAAGAGTGTATGTCCCTGGATAGGACTTCTATATAGTACCTCACCAACCTAGGGCTCAGGGATCATTTTGGAAGAGGGGGTGGAAAGATTGTAAGAGCCAGGGGTGGTACATGATCATAAGGAAACAGAGGCTCCCAGGCTTCTGGGACCTTGCTCATATGAACTTAGAGCAATGGTGACAGCATGCACAAGACTCATGCAAACTCAGACCAAAACCTAGCATAGAACTTGGGAAATGGGTAGGAGGCCCCAATGGTAGCAGAGGCACTATTAGCAGTTGATCACTGTTGGGTGAGGGAGAGTTGATCTTTAAGGGAATGACGATAGACTGAACAGGTTCCAATGGATGAACTCACACCAAGGGACATCTAGCCACACAAACTTGACCCAATAGGCCTTAACATTATGACAGAATGCAAGAGATCCTGTGGGTAGGCTATGGGGGCTACAGATAGGGGACGGGATCTAGATATGATTAAGATGCATGAAATGCACGAAAATTCAATAAAAATATACACTGAAAAATATTTTTTAAACATTTTAAAAATTATTTTTATTTTAGCGTATGAGTGTATTGCCTGCATGTGTGTAAGTGCACCTATATTGGGCAGTGCCCACAGAAGTCGGAAGAAAGTGTTGGATTCCCCTGGAATTGAAGTTATAGAAGGTTGTTAGCCACCATGTAGGTTCTGAGACTTGAACCTGGGTCCTCTGCAAGATCAGCCAGTACTCTTAACTGCTGAGCCATCTCTCAGCCCCAAGATTTATTTTTAATTATGTCTATGTGCATGTGTATGTTCGGGTTTGAGCAAGTGAGTGCAGTTGCTGGTGGAAGCCAGAAGAGGGCATCCGATCCCCTGGACTGGAATTACAGGTGGTTACCAGCCCCCCCTTACATGGGTACTGGGAACCAAACTTAGGTCCTCTGAAAGATCATCAAGCTCTTTTCACCTCCGAGTCATCTTTCCAGTCCCTACTCTCTTTTATATATTTTTCTCAAAGTATCCTCCCTCAATCATATGCGTGCAGAACCTATCTCAGGCTCTGCTTCTACCTTTCCTGAAAAGGTAGAGATTTTGTTTGCTTCTTTCATTTAGCTTACATCTTGGCTGACAGCAGACCAGAGCACATGCTCCCTGCTCATGTAAAGCTTCTATATCTGCAAGTGTTGGTACTCTATTGTGCAAGCACTGAGGGCAGAGGATAGACCAGCTGGCCATCTGGCCATGTCATTCTGACTTCTTGGTCATTCAATGTTCTACTGTAGTAAATAGTCTCTATTGTGTATTAGAGTAAAGAAAATACCACACTTTTTACCCATGCCCATGGACCCACCCACATGACTTTACTGCAGACCTCCTTAACCCCAATCTTTTCACATTTCCCTTTCAATCCCCTGATCAGTTGCTGCTCATGAATACATTATAGCCATTATAATCTCTGGCTGATTATTATTTTTTATTTACCCCAGATTGGCTTCAAACTTGCTATGTAACAGAGAGTGCTTGACCTCCTAATCCTTCTGCTTCCACCTCCCAAAAGCTGGGATTTCAGGTGTGCACCATCACACCCAATTTATGCAGTGCTGGGGATTAAACCCAGGATATGGTGTGTGCTAGGCAAGCACTGTACGAACTGTGGTTCATCCCCAGCCCTCAGGCTGATTCTTCTTCCACACAAAGGAGATGACCAAGTGTAACACTCAAAGAGCTTCCCACTGCCTTTCAGAAATAATCTTGAATAAGGCTATGAGGAAGCAGCTGCAAATTTTTGGCCTGAACCCCCAAAGTAAGCCAGCCAATCTGTGAATCAAATTTGAGCTTGCTTTTGCCTCTCCAGTGCTGGGATTAAAGGTGTGTGCCACCACTCCCGGCACATGCCAGCATGTTTTCATGTTTTCTGGGTGCTCCATAGGTGTAAAGGAGAGACACCTGTACAATAGTGGTGGGTGCCATACAGGTCTGAACCACATCTGTTTCTGTATGTTATTTGTGCCCTATTAAGCTTACAGAACCCAGTCCTCCACTTTATCTTCCAATAGATTGTTGCTGGGCATGCTCAAACTTGTGAATGTGTGATTCCCACAGAATCCATTTCATAATGAGTAATTCTGGGACTGTGGTTTCTTGATATACAAAGGACAAGTGCTTAGTGGCTACCAGCACCCAGGATTACGCCAGGATCTCCTTTTCAAATGCTACACAGATCTCTGCTTCTAAATGGCAGGAAGTTACTGTAATTCTAGCACATAGAATGCAGGAGGATCACAAGTTCAAGACCAACCTTGGTTACATACTGAATTTATGGGACACATGAGTCCATGTCTCAAAAAACCAAAGAAAATGAAACAAAACAAAGAAAACCCCAAAACTAAGGATATAGATTGCCTGCCTAGCATGCATGAAGCCCTATGTTTGATCTGCAGTACCCCCAAAACTGGGCATGTTAGTGCATGACTGTAATCCCAGCATTCAAGAGGTGGAGGCAGACAGATCAGAAATTCAAGATCAATAGAGATGGCTCAGTGGTTAAGAGAGCTTGCTGCTTTTCTAGAGGACGTGAGTTTCATTCCCAGCACCTATGTCTGGCAGCTCATAACCACCTGTAACTTCTGTTGCAGGGGGCCTGATGCCCTCTTCTGCCCTCCATGGGCCCCTACACTCACATATGCACAGACTTACAGAGAGATTCACATGAGTACACATAATTTAAAAGAAAAAGAAATCTGAATGAATCTTTAAAAAACAAAAGAAATTCAGGATCATCCTCTGAAGCCAGCCTGAGATGCATCATAGGCTGTCTCAAAAAAATCAAAATGAACCTCCTTAAAACAACAGCAATTTAAATAATGGTATGGCCTTGCTCTACAGCCTTAAGGTGTGTACCACATTGTTCCTGTTGGGACTTGCAGTCTTCACTTTTTTTTTCCACCACAGATTAATTGATTGATTGAGACGGGGTCTCAGAATGTAGCCCCAACTGACCTTGAACTTGCTATGCAGACCAGGCTGACCTTGAACTCACAGAAATCAGTCTGCCTCTGCCTCCTGAGTGCTGGGATTAGAAGTGTGAGCCACCATACCTGGCTTATTTATTTACTTTTATTTATTTATTTATTATTTATTTATTATTTATTTATTTATTTATTTATTTATATTTGCAGATACTTTTAGTACCAAAGAATTTTCTGAATTATGTGTCCCACCTAGTGGTGGGATTGCCTTTACAGCAAATTGAACTTGCAAAGGTCATTTAAGAATAGTAAACTTCCAAGCTATTCAAGAAATGGGTTAGTACAGTATTCCTAAGTGTAGAACATGCTACTTTGAAACTCAAAGAGGCCCACTTTTAGACTGTTAGAGGAAGGAGGTTCAAAGTGTTCAAGAAGTGAATGCTCCTAGCATTCCTTGAAATGACTAGATCTCTAATCACGTCACGTGATTCATCCTGAATCTTTCAGAATGTATCTTCTTCTTCCTAGAATGTATAGCTTATCAGAGCACCCAGAGTGCTTGTGCTTGTTGCTCATAAGGTCCAGTTAACATGATACCATCAATATAGTGGACCAGGCTGGGCTACATTCCTGTACTTCCATCACTCAAGAGGTAGAGGCAGGAGCATCCTTAGTGCAATCCATCCTGAGCTATACATAGCAAGACTGACTCTCTCTCTCTTTCTTTCTCTCTCTCTCTCCCTCTCTCTCACACACACGCACACACACGCACACACACACATGCACACAAGTATAATATTTTATGAAATATTCAGATAGTTTAGGCCCCTTGAGTTAATAATACTATGGAAAAAGTAGAGGAAATAACAACCCTGGTCTAAGAATGTGAGTATACACTCATATCTGTCCCATGTGAATGCAATTGTTTTCTGATTTTATTTTGTGCAGTTCCTGAGCTGAGCAGGCAATTAAAAGTGTATCGCCACAAAACAATCAGTCAAGAGATCCTGAATTTGAAAATCTCCTTTCTGGTTCCTTTCTTAAAAATATTAGCTAGATAATCTATCCTCCCCAAATTAAATACTATAAAATAAACATGTGTGTTCTAAATTCATTCTGTTGCTGTGATAAAACACTCTAACCAAAAGCAACTTGTGGAGGAAAGGGTTTATTTGGCTTATACTTCCAAGTAATAATGCATCATTGAGGGAAGTCAGGGCAGGAAGTTGAGCAGGAAGTGGAAGCAGAACCCCTGGAGGAATGCTGTTTGTTGGCTCACTGGGTTATTCACAGGCTCATGCTTTGTCATACAGCTCAGGCTTACCTGCCTAGGGATGGTACCACCCACAGTGAGCTGGGCCCTCGTACATTAATTAACAATCAAGACAAAGCCCCAGGAATAGGCTAACAGGCCAATATAATCTAGGCAATTATTTAATTGAGATTCCCTCTTCCCAGTTGACTCTAGCTTGTGTCAAGTTAAAGAGAAACCAGCAGAATGTGTAATATAAAATCTGAAATTCTGTAAGGCCTACCATATATTTGGAACAATGTGGAAAGAAAGAATGTTTCCTGTAGATTGTTCATAAAATGGCTAATATCTCTCAGTTATGTGAAAATCCAATCCTGTGGTGGGGAAAGGAAAGTTATTTATCATTTATTTATTTATTTATTTATTTATTTATTTATTTAATTTATTCTGATGTGTTGGGGATTGAACCCAGGACCTTGGCATAGTAGTGTTCTACCACTGAGGTTGTTCTACCTCAACCGTCTATTTTGTTGAGAAAGGGTCTCATTATGTATCCCAGGCTGGCCTTGAACTTACCATGTATTCTACTTTGGCCTGAAATTCATGATGTTCCTTGGGTCAGTCCCCTGAGTGTGAGTGTACATGCTGAGATTATAGGTATACACCGTTATGCCCTAGAAGGACAGTTACTAGATTTGGATAAATTACCACATTGGTGGAGCTTCTTGAAAGGTGTTGTTCCAAGTAAATGAGTTGCTAGTACCTATGGGGTGAATATTATTCTAAGTGAAAGTTAAAAATGATTTAGGGGGCTGGAGAGATGGCTCAGCGGTTAAGAGCACTGACTGCTCTTGCAGAGGACCTGGGTTCGATCCTTAGCACTCACATGGCAGCTATGAACCATCCTTAACTACAGTTCCAGGGAAATCTGAAACCCTCTTGTGATGTCCATGGCATTGCACGACACGGGTGCACTCACATACATGCAGGCAGTACACTCATACACATAAAATAAAAATAATAAAATATTTTTAAAAAAGATTTAGATATTAGATAGCCAGAAAGAGTGAGAGCAAGAGTGAGTGTGAGAGCGAGTGAAAGACCAAGAATTAAAACACTTTCATGGAAACCTCCTTTCCCTTCTGTCCCTGCCCTACATGCCTTACCTCCCTCTGCCTCTAACTCTCTCTTCCCTTAGCCCTTCCTTCCCCTTTAATTCTCTCCACTCCCTTCCTTCCTCTTTCTTTTTATCTACTAAACAAGTCTAGTTCTTGTTTGGTTCTGCTTATGCAGGACTCCAGTATTTGGGCAAAGACCTTCTGAGGACTTTTGAGACTCCCTCTTGCAGGAATGCTTAGAGAATTTATTTCAACAGAGGGATCTCTAGTTTTTCAATGTGCTTATAGACTCAGAAACTAATGGAAACTGGCAAAATACTTATAGAATCTCTTCTCAGCTACCTACCACAGAAAGATACAGTCTAGGAGTTTTCCTGTTTTGCAGATTAAATGGCATGCTGAAAAAATAAAATAGTGCTATGGTCTGTATGTTTTCCCTACCTCCAAATCATGTGCTCATTCATAATCCCCAATGTGTTATTAGGAGGTGAGAATGAGGGGTGGGAGTGTAGCTGAGTAGTAGACGACTTGCATGGGGCCCTGACTTTATCTGCAGTGCAGAAACAAAGAGAACAAGGAAGAAGCTTGGTGTGGTGGTATCTGTAATGCCAACACTTGGGAGGCAGAAGCAGGATAGCTCACAAGTTCCAGGCCAGCCTAATGTACATAGTGAGTTCTAAATCAGCCAGGGCTACATAGTGGGACCCTGCCTCAAAATAAAACAAACAAAACCAGGATCCAGGTATGATAGCTAATGCCTATAGCCCCAACACTCAGGAAGTGGAGGCAGGAAAATGAGTTCTAGGTCCTCAGGCCTGCATAGCAGGCACTTTACTAACCAATCCATCTCCCCAGCACCAGAATTCTTTTTGTTAACTCTTGGAACATTATTTAACATTATTTCACTTTCCTTCACATTCATTGGGGTTTTTATTTGAAAGCAGTGACAAGGACATAGGTGACCAAATTATAGAGCTGTTTTGGGAATCCTGATCTTCATTACATTTTCCGGATAACCACACAGCTATATGGGGTACCTGGGGCGTTCCTCATTCCTTTGGCCCAGACATCTTTGTGAACACTGGAATGTTCATCTTGGTCATAGCAAATGTTCTCTTTTAGTGCTGGACTAGCATGCTTTTTTGCAGCTTGAGAGAACATGTGAATGCTGAAGTGGTGTTCTTGGGTCACTGATGGCAGAAAGGCACTTTTTCTTGCCACTCTTCTTTGCAAGAGCCATTCTGTCAATCCATGTTGGAAAAAAAGACAGCTCCTGGATTATAAGTATGAGGTACCAAAGTAAGCACAGGGATTTTGCCTTAACCGCTTTACCAGGATCCTGGTGACAGTTGCATTTCAGAGAAATAAAAGCTTATAGAGGGCTAGGGATCTATGTAACTCTGTGGGTAGAATGTTTGCCTACCAGTCTAATGTATGAAGCCCAGGGTTCCATGCTCAGCACTACTTAAACAAGGCATGTTGGCACATGCCTATAATCTCAGCAACTTGCGGGTAGAGGCAGGAGGCTCAGAAGTTCAAAGTATTGTTCAGTGGTAAAGCATTTGCTTAGCATGTGAGGTTCTAAGTTCAATTCCCAGCACCTCCAGAAAAAAAGACAGAGAAGGTTGTTGAAGGTCATCCTCAGCTATCACGTGAATTCACTCCAGCCAGAGATACATGAGACCCTACCCCCACCCAAAGAAAGAATGGAATGCTTGTAAATGTATGGTTTTTTTTTTTCTGGTTATGATGTTTCTGTGATCCAAACAGCCTGAAGTATTTCCCTCTTCAAAAGCTTGTTTTCAGTTAAGCAAGATGAATAAGTTCTAGAGATTGGCTATATGATACTGTACTATATTCAATAATACTGTATTGTACACTTGATAATTGCTAAGATTGTAGACATTTTTATTATACATTTAAAAAATTTTGTGTTTGGACTGTGGTGATAAAGTTACTCTATGCACAATTTCTGTTTGGGGGATGGCAGTGTACATGGACTAGGACAGAAAGTAATTTCCTTCTATAATCTTTCTGTTGCTCTGGATTTGTGTGTTCTGGACATAAAATAGACATAGTCATATATTATGTGATATTTTCTGTGTGAGTCCTTTAACTTAATATAATGATTTCGAATTTCAATCATGATACAGCATGTATTACTATTTCAAACTTTAAAATTAATTAATTAATTTTGGTCTTTTGAATCAGGGTCTTGCTTTGTTGCCCTGACTGGCCTTGAAAGTTTCAGCATTCCTCCTGTCTCTGCCTCCCAAGGGCTGGAATCACAAGCATGAGTCACTATACCTGTCAATATTTCATGCTTTTTTGTTTTGTTTTGAGAACCAGTCTTGTATCACCCAGGCTGACCTTGAGCTCAATATATATCAGAGGTTGACCTTGAACATCTGATCCTCCTGCCTCCACCTGCAGAATGCTTAGATCCTAGGCACGTGCTACCACCAGGGCTTTGTGCATGCGAGCCAAGTACTCTAGTAAATGAGCTGTGTCCTCAGCCCCTCTGCTTTGTATTTTAAAAAGGAAAATGGCTTGAGGAAATCATAAACTCTCACAAACTGTATTTGTTCAAGAAATACTTATTTCCTTTCTTTGACTACTTATATGGAATGTATCTTTGTGCACTAGGCACTTTGGATACAGCAGTATTCAAAAAAACTATATAAGTATGGTTGACCTCCACTGATGTTTCTGTCTTTTTCTCTCTGTGTGTGTCTCTCTCTTCATACTAGGATTTGGACCCAGGGCTTTGGCCATGTTAAAATAGTGCTGTACTACCAAGCTACTTCCCCAGGCCTCTTTTTAGATTTTTTAAAAAATTAATTTATTTTTATTCTATGTGTATGAGTATTTTGCCTGCTTATATTAGGTGCACCATGTTTGTGCAATGCCCATGAAGGCCAGAAGAGGGTGTCAGAGTCCTTTGAGCTGGTGTTATAGATGATTGTTAGGTGCCATGTTGCTGCTGAGAACTGAACATGACAGTGCTCTTAACTCCAGAGCCTCCTCTCCAGCCCCACTTTTTTGTTTTTTGTTTTTTTTTTTTTTTTGAGAAAAGATCTTGTAATACTTCCCAGGCTGGCCTGAAATTCACTCTGTTATCCAGGCCAGACTTGAACTTTTCAGTCTTCCTGTCTCAACTTCTTGGATATCTGACATTAAAAGCCTGAGCCACTAAGTTTCCAGCTGGAACTTCAACATCATATTGAATTAGATAAATTTGACTTTATATCCCTCCCTCCCTCCCTCCCTCTCTCCTTCTCTCTCTCTCCCTCTCTCTCCCTCTCTCTCTTCCTCCCTCCCCAGTCACTCTGCATGTATGTGTGGTATATGCACATGTGAGTCTGTGTGTGTATGTAGAAGGCAGAGGAGATGTCCTGTTTCATCATTCTCCATCTAATTCCTTTGAGGCAGGGTCTCTCAGTGACCCAGAGCTAGGCTGGTGGTAGCAAACCACAACAATCATCCTGTCTCTGCCCACTGCTCCAGTGCTGGGGTTATAAACACATGTGGCCATGCTCAGCTTTTTATGTGGGTGCTAGGGATTTGAACTCATGTTCTTGTGCTTGTGTAGCAAGAGCTCTAACTTGCTAAGCCGCCTCCTCTTTATTATATGTCCCACAAGATTTAGAAATTTATCTGTATTTTACAAATGAATCTCCAGTGTCTAGGAACAGCATTGTTTAAGGTGATACCCACATGTGATTACTGAGCTTTTAAAATCTGGCTCATTCAAAGTGATGTATATTCTAAGTCAAAAATGCACACTGAATTCCAAAGAACTATGTATGAATCTAAATATTCAGGATATCTTATAATTTCTTCTATTGACTACATGATAATAGTCATTCTATTGAATGACTAAAAATCACATTGAAATCTAATGTCCAATGAAATGGTAACAGATAGATGGGGTCTTTAAAAAATGATTTTCAAAATAATAGTATTAGGCTCTCCCCTGTGTCCTGTGATCTGTCTAACCACAGGGTTCCTAAGCCTGATATCATTGTCAGGTATGGGTTCCATCTTATGAAGCGGACCTTAATTCCAATTAGAAAGCAGTTGATTACTCCCATACTATTCATGCCATTATTGGACCAGTGGGCATATCTTGCCATGCCATAACAGAGTATATGAAATTGTGCAGGAGGTATTAAGTGCGGGTGTAGATAGGGGAGGGGATCTAAATACAATTAAAATATAGTGTATAAAATTTGCAAAAACTCAATAAAAATACAAACAATAATAGAGTATATGAAGTCGGGAAGTAGTAAAGTGGAGGGTGGAAAGGGGAGGCATCTGAATATGTTCAAAATACATTGTATGAAATTTCTGAATCAATAAAAATAATTTTTTGAAGGGGGAAAAGGTGATTACATAATAAAGTTTCTGTTTTCATGAATACATTATTGAGTATGTACTTGGAGTACGTTTGTTATCATGCAAGTGGACTCCAGATAAAAGGATAAGTTCCAGAAGAGGTTACTTGTTCTTCTGCTATGTCACAACACAGCACAAAGGCCTTTTTTGGATGCTGGGCCCATGCTGCCATAGTTTGAATCTTGAATGTCCTCTAAAGTCCTATGGCACTAGGGCCAGCAAAATGGCTCAGTGAGTAAAGGTGCTTGCTATACAAGCCTGATGATCTGAGTTCAATTCCCAGAACCCATATTTAAACAAACTGAATGCAGTAGCACACATCTGTAATCCCAGCACTCTTACAGGAAGATGGGAAGTGGAAACAAAAGAAACACCTGGAAGCTTGTAGGCCACCTAGTCTAGAGTGTGAAGTGCAGTGACAAACAA
Organism: Nannospalax galili; assembly: GCF_000622305.1. NCBI lineage: Eukaryota > Metazoa > Chordata > Mammalia > Rodentia > Spalacidae > Nannospalax > Nannospalax galili. Next base: position 1,472,872 of record NW_008344555.1, on the reverse strand, counting down.
TAAGAGATATCCTGCCTCTACAAGGTGGAAGGAGAGGTCTGACTCCTGAAAGTTGTCGTATAACCTCCATACACCCACCATGGCATGAAAATACCTGTGCTCATGAAGGCATACACGATAATAAGTAAATAAATAATTTAAAGTCTTATGCATTTAGTTTGCATGCGTGCGTGCATGCGTGTGTGTGTGTGTGTGTGTGTGTGTGCGTGTGTGTGTGTGTGTAGTGGTTTGAATGAGAAATGTCCTCCATAGGCTCAAATATTTGAACACTGTTCTCAGTTGGTGGCACTTTTGGGGAGTTCGTGCAGCCTTGCTGGAGGAGGTGTGGCAGTGGTGGTGGGTTTTGAGACGTCGTAGCCTCAGTCCACTTCCAGTTTGTTCTCTCTGCTTTGTATTTACTGTTGAAGATGTGAGCACTCAGCTTTACTGCTCCTGTTGCAATACCTGATGTTCGCTGCTATGTGCCCCCTGACATTATGGACTCTGCCTCTGGAACCGTAAGTCAAAATAAACTCTTTCTTCCATAAGTTGCCTTGGTCATGATGTTTTTATCACAGAACAGAAAAGTAAATACTTCCATATGTTTATGTGCCAGGGCACATGTGAAAGTCAGAAGACAACTTATGGTAGTCAGTTTTCTTCTTCTACTGTATGACTTTAAGGGAATCAAACTCAGGACCTCCTTGGTGGCAAGTACCTTTTCCTGCTGAGCCTTCTTGCCACTGTCCTCCTTTCTAAATTTTAAAAAATGTATATGTGTGTTTCTGTGTAGTAAATGCCACCTGTGTGTGAGTATCCATGGAGACTGGAAGAGCATGTCAGATTCCTTAGAACTGAAGTTACAGGTGATTGTGAGCTATCTGACACGGGTGCTAGGAACCAAACTTGAGTCCTCTGCAAGAGGGGATCTGAACTACTGAGTCAACTCTCTAGCCCCTAAAATTAAATCAGGTGTTTTTTTGTTTTGTTTTGTTTTGTTTTGTTTTCCTGATGGTGCTAGGGATTGAACCCAGGCCTTTGTGCATGTTAGTTAAGCACTGTATCATTAAGCTATATCCCCAGCCCTAAGTTGTTTTATTACATCTTTGTCTCTCAATATTTCATTTCATTCCCATCTGCTGTCTGCTGGCTCATTTTTGTCAAGCTTCTCCTTGTTGGAATCAATCATCATCTTACCCCTTCCCTTCTTGATCTGATGATACCAATATTGCGTAAAGTGTAATGAATTTATTATATCTAACTCTCCTGGGCTACTTGCTGAAAACACAGACTCCCTGTGTCATAGGAGGACACTTGCGGCTATTCTGATACACATTACATTTTTGAATCACTGAACAACATATTCTTTAAGTAATGTCATTGTACATATGACCTCACTCTTATAGAAAAATTATTTCCAAAATATATGTCTTCATATTTATCCTGAATTCAAGATTCTAATATATGCTTTGTTCTAGATATGTCCATTTAAATAACTAATAGGTACCTGGAAATTGATGTGTTAGAAGAAACATTCACCATCTTTCTCTAGACCCCCTTTCTTCATCATATCCAGCCCTAGAGAATGATGGCTCTCCACCTTGTTCAACTCATCCAGAAAGTAAAGAATTATCTAGACTCCTCCTAATTTCTCTCCAATATCCATTTTCTGACAGCATTGTTTTCCTTCAATCTCTTGATCCCCCTGGGTTTTTTTCTCACACTTCCATCCTACAACTGTAGCCTAGATCCTAATGCCCTGACTGCCAAAGCAGCAAGTTTATCTTGTTCTTCCCAAATACCATCAGCTGCATTCCACTCCATTGGGGGGGGGTGGATACAGATTAAAGTTACATATCTAACATTTCTTTTTTTGTTGTTTATAAAAGTAATAATTTCTGGGGTTTTTTTCCTTTGTTTTTTTGTTTGTTTGTTTGTTTGTTTTTTTGAGACAGGGTCTCCCCAGCTGGCCTGGAACTCCCAATGTACACCATACTGGCCTCAGTATCTGTCTGCCTCTGCCTGCTGAATGCTGGGATTAAAGGCATATGCCACTATGCATTGCATTATTTTTTGTTTTAAAACAGGTTCACATAGCCCAGCCTAGCTCCTGACTCTCTGTATGTATCAGAGAATGACCTTGAAATCCGGATCCTCCTGATTCCACTTACCAACAGATAATATTACAGACATGAGATACTACCCTCAAAAATTCTGGCTTTGCATGCATAGCAAATCTAGTATCTGACAAAATAGACTTTAAACTAAAACTAATCAGAAGAGATAAAGGGGGCCACTTCATTCTGATCAAAGGAACAATAAATCAAGAAGATATTACCATCACGAACACATATTCACCAAACTCTGGTGCACCCAACTTCACAAAAACAACAATACAGGACTTTAAGACCCAGGTTAATCCCAACTCATTAATAGTAGGGAACTTCAATACCCCACCGTCTCCATTAGATAGGTCAACAGGGCAGAGAGTTAACAGAGAGACATCTGAATTAAACAATACCATATATCAAATGGACTTAACAGAAATCTACCGAGTATTCCACCCAAGCACCAAAGGACATACTTTCTACTCAGCACCCCACGGAACCTTCTCCAAAATTGACTGTATACTGGGGCACAAAACAAACCTCAACAAATTCCAAAAGAC
>NW_008344555.1:1468747-1469931 GCF_000622305.1 Nannospalax galili | reverse complement strand
GAAAGGAATAAAACACAACAAAAGGAATAAAAGACAATAAAACACAACAAAACCTCTGGGACACACTATAAGCTGTCTTTAGAGGGAAGTTTAGAGCTCTAAGTGACTACATTAAAAAATCAGAAAGAACACAAATAAATGACTTAACATTGCAACTCAAGATACTTGAAAAGCAAAAACAAATGAAACCCAAACCCAGCAGACAAGAACACATAACGAAAATCAGGGCAGAAATTAATGAAATTGAAACAAAGAAAACAACACAAAGAATCCATGAATCCAAGAGCTGGTTCTTTAAAAAGATAAAAAAGATTGACAGAACACTACCCCAGTTAACCAAAAGAAAGAAAGAGCACCTCCAAATCAACAAAATCAAAGATGAAAGGGGAAACATCACAACATACACCAGAAAGCCCAGGACTAGATGTATTTACAGCAGAATTCTATTAGACATTTAAAGAAGATCTACATCTAATACTACTTAATTTATTCAAAAAGATAGAAATGGAGGGAGAACTTCCAAATTCCTCTATGAATCCAGCATCACTCTAATACCAAAGCCAGGTAAAGACACAACCGAAAAAGAAAACTATAGACCCATACCCGAACATAAATAGATGCAAAAATTCTCAACAAGATACTTGCAAACCACATACAGACACACATCAAAAACATCACCCACCATGATCAAGTCGGCTTTATTCCAGGGATGTAGGGATGGTTCAATATACGTAAGTCAATAAAAGTCATAAGTCATATACATGGGCTCAAAGACAAGAAGCACATGGTCATCTCAATAGATGCAGAGAAGGCCTTGGACAAAATTCAACACCCATTTATGTTCAAAGTCCTAGAGGGAATTGGACTGGTGGGAACATACCTCAACATAATTAAAGTGATATATAACAAACCCACAGCCAACATCATTCTAAATGGAGAAAAACTGGATGCATTCCCATTGAAATCAGGAACCAGACAAGGCTGTCCACTATCTCCACTTCTCTTTAACATAGTGCTTGAAACTCTTGCAAGAGTAATAAGACAAGAGTAGGAAATTAAAGAAGTAATGATTGGAAAAGAAAAAATCAAATTATCCCTTTTTGCAGATGATATGATATTAAGGGACGCCAAAAATTCCACCAGAAAACTCCTAGAAATTATTAACACATTCAGTAAAGTGGCAG
>NW_008344555.1:1467438-1468145 GCF_000622305.1 Nannospalax galili | reverse complement strand
ACTGGACATGAACTGCTCAGGAAACAAGGTCAAGAATCAACAAATGGGACCTCATTAAACTAAAAAGCTTCTGTACATCAAAGGAGGCAACCAGGAAAGTGAACAGAAAACCCACAGAATGGGAGAAAATCTTCACCAGCGACACATCCGACAGAGGTTTAATATCCAGAATATATAACGAAATAAAAAAAAACAGAATCAAGACAAGAAGTAACCCAATTAAAAGATGGGCTAAGGAGCTGAACAGAGAGTTCTCAAAAGAAGAAGTAAAGATGCCTATGAAACATCTTAAAAGATGTTCAACATCACTAATAATTAGGGAAATGCAAATTGAAACCACTTTAAGATTTCATCTTACCCCAGTCAGACTGGCTAAGATCAAGAGAACAAATGATACCAAATGTTGGAGAGGATGTGGGGAAAGAAGAAGACTCATCCACTGCTGGTGGGGCTGCAAACTTGTTCAACCCCCATGGAAAGCAGTGTGAAGAACTCAAAAAACTACAAATGAACCTACCATTTGACCCATTTATACCACTCCTTCGCATATACCCAAAGAACTCATCCTATTGCAGAGACGATTGTACGTCCATGTTTGCTCCTGCTCTTTTCACAATAGCTAAGAGATGGAAGCAACCTAGGTGTCCCTCAATTGATGAGTGGATAATGAAAATGTGGTTCATATATACGATGGAGTTTTACTCAGC
>NW_008344555.1:1467024-1467367 GCF_000622305.1 Nannospalax galili | reverse complement strand
TGTTATACTAAGTGAAGTAACACAGACTCAGAAAAAAAAATCGACATATGTTCTCCCTCATATGTGGATCCTAGAACCGGACTCTGATAAATAAGTATGAAACCAGACATAACTCCAGGAACCAGGATAATGGAAAGGAAACAGGGAGATAAAGGAAAAGAAAGAACCTGAAAGAGAAGAACAGTAGGAAAGAGGCCTTAATAAGGAAGATATGGATAAAAATTGGGTTAGTGTAAGGGAGGGGGGAGGGAAGCGTATACAAGGAACCTAGGGGATAAAGGGAAAGAAGGAGCCCAATAGAGGTAGAACCATAGGAAAAGGGTATTATTTAGGGAGAAAGGGT
>NW_008344555.1:1466194-1466667 GCF_000622305.1 Nannospalax galili | reverse complement strand
GGGACTATGAGCATCTCTCGAAATGTCCTTTAATTGTGGTGGGTCACCTGTTCTCTTTATCATGGAGGCCAAGGAGACCCCACCAGATGGACTTGAACCAGTGTCCAGTCTACAAAGAGGAGGGTCAACACAGAGGAATCCCTTCCTCCATGCTTCCAGGCAAAAACCAACCATGGCCGAGCAGGACCTTTGACTTATCTTCACATAGGTGGAACTGGAACTGGTAAAAGAATAGGAGCCAGGGGCTCCTCCCAAGCCCATGTGACCCCTGAGGAACAGATCCTCAAATGGCCTTAAGAGTAAAAATAAATTTGTTTATCTGTGCCAACTTTATGGCTTTAAACACCCAAAAGGAAAGTATAACCAAAGATTAAAGGGGCCAATATTATTTAAAAGTCCATATGCGTAGCTAAAGGCTACATAACAAGCAACAATGCCAGATAGGAGATACCTTCTTTTGAGTTGTTGGCCAG
>NW_008344555.1:1415950-1465702 GCF_000622305.1 Nannospalax galili | reverse complement strand
GATCCAAGTGCAACCGATTATGACTAGTAATAATCAGATACACACAGATTAGAGAAGATGCAAGCCCCATCTCAGTGTTGGTAGCAAAAACAATGAATCTTTCTGCAAGGAACAGAATTCTCAAAAATGAAATGGAGATCTTTTTTAAAGGTTAAAAACTCATTCAATTTTATGTCTTACAAAGCTTATACTGTGTTCAATATTGTATAACTGTATTAATTCAACTATGAACTCAGAAACTTACAGCCACTTGTGAAAGAGATGTACTCTTGTTCTGGAGTTTGTTACTGAATATGTTAAAGCTGTGATGAAATGCTCCTTCTAATCATGTAGTTATTTTTTAAAAAAAGTTCTGGCTTTATTTTTGAGAATTCTGTGAGGGGCTGGAGAGATGGCTCAGCTAGTAAAAACACATACTCAGAGGGCCTGAGCTTAGTTCCCAGCACCCACATTGGGCACTTCACAATTGCGTATAACTCCAGCTCCTGGGAGTCTGACTCCTTCTTCTAACCTCCTTGGAAACTGCACTCACTGTGCACATATCCCCCATGCACACACATAATTAAAAATAAAAATAAAATCTTAAAAAATTCTATGAGATTATGTTGTAATGCTTGTAATAATTATTAACATCCTGATATCTATTCTCTTTGGTTTATTCATACACCCCCAGACACAACTGTAACCATGACATCATACTACTTTATAATATTTTCCTTATTTTCATATCAGTATAGGTCTTTATTACCTTAATTTTTTTTTGTTCTGGCTGTAAAAGTAATATATGCTAGGCTGGGTCTGGTGACACATTCTTTTAAATCCCAGCACTCAGGAGGTAGAGGCAGGTGGAACTCTTTGAGTTTGAGATCAGCATGGTCTACACAGTGAGTTTCAGGCCAGCCAGAGCTACATAGTGAGGCCTTGTCTCAAAAAAAGTAACAAATATTTATTGTGGAGCAGAGAGCTGGATCACCTGCTAAGAGCACTGGCTGCTCTTTCAGAGGACCTGGGTTCAGTTTCCAGCACGCACATGGTGGCTAACAATCATCAGTGACTTCAAGTCCAGGGAGTCTGACATCCTATTCTGGCCTCTGTGGGCATTGTATGACATGGGTGCATTTACATGTAAGGAAAGTATTCAGACAAATAAAATAAAAATAAAACAATATAAAAGGTAATATGTACTTACTGTATACATAATTTATAAAGGGAATCTCCATTAATCTTCCCAGCTGTTCAAAGTAGCCTTCACGTAGGGAAAGTCATGGATTTTTTTTCTTTTTTTGTGGTGCCGGAGATGGATTACAGGGCCTTATTAGCCAAATGTTCTACCACTAAGCTATATCCTCAGTCTTATGGAATCTTTTTTTTAATTTCTGTTTTCAGACAGGGTCTTACTGTGTACCTCAGGCTGGCAATGAATTTATGATCTTCTTATCTCAGCCTCCCTAAGTGCTGGGATTATAGATATATGCCACCATGCCTGGCTTCCATGAAACATTTTTTTTGAGGCAAGGTCTCACTATTTATCACTGGCTAGCCTGGTAGTTGCTATACAGACCAAGCAGCCCTGGAACTCACAGAAATCCACCTGCTTCTGCCTCTCAAGTGTGTAGATCAAAGGCATGCACCACCATACTGAATTCCATGGATCTTTCTATTGCTCTTTATGCATTCATGCAGCATGCATTTATTAAATGTCTTCTATGTGCTGTCAGTTTTTTGACAAAGAGTATAAGCAGTAAAAAGTAAGTTGCTGACATCATAGAACTTACTTTGTAGTAGAAGTTACTAACAAAAATGTGATATGTTGGATAAGTGATAAATGCTTCGATAAAAAATAGACACACATTTTCACAACTTTTGTGGGTTCATATGTTCAACTGCATTTTTGTGTGCAAAAAACCACTTTTTTTTGGTGGTCATCCACTACCTCTGACTCTTACAATCTTTCCCCTTTTTCACATTGTTCTCTGAGCCTTTGGAGGAGGGTATGTGGTACAGATATCCCATTTAGGGATGAGCATTCTGTAGTCTCTTATTCTCTGCACCTTGACCAGTTTTCTTTAAAGAACTGGCCCATAGTAGGTGGAACGTGCTCCAGTGCTTGGCCGTACACTCATGAGTATATGGGCAGCTCAAATTGGATTTGATGGGTTTTAAAAAATGAGGACACACAATTGGGTACGTAGGAAAGTGGGGGTGGGTGGGTCTGGGAGGAGTTGAGGGATGAATATGATCAAAATATATTGTATAAAATTCTCAGAGAATTAATAAAAATAATTATATGAAGAGATAGAAAAAAGGAAAAGAGTGATGGGGGATTTTTAGTAGTCTGGTTTAAAAAAGGCTTTTACAGGACTTTTCTTGAGATAAGCCTCATGTATCTTAGACTGGCCTAGAACATAATATGTATCCAAAAATGAACTGGACTTTCTGATTTCATGTCTCTACCTCCCAAGTGCTGGGATTACAGGTGTAGACCATCGTACCCAGTTTATGTTGTGTTAGAGACTGAACCCAGGGCTTTGCACCTGCTAAACAACCACTTTACCAACTGAGCTCAAGTTCCAGCCCTTATTTTATTTACTTACTTACTTACTTACTTACCCTAAAACTTGGGATCTTCCTGCTTCAGCCTTCTGGGTGCTGGGATTAACGGCGTGCACTCCTGCCCTTTGATAAAGGAATGATATTTTATCAGCTGACAAAAAGGCAAGCACAAAGACCGTGACTGATGTTTAGACTTGCTTGGTGTGCAAAGAATCCATGGGGGCTAGAGCAGGCCAAGCATGATGTGTAGTAGGAGATAAAGTTTAATGTAGGCAGGGGCCAGATCATGCAGGCCTAGCACTGCATGGTAAGACCTTCCAATTTTATTCTGATGGAAAGCCCATTGGAAGAGTAAGAGTTAAGATTATTTCATTTAAATTTTTTCTTTCTTTTGGTTTTGGAACAAGGTTTTGTGTAGCCTCAAACTTGATATGTAGCCAAGATGACTTTGAACTCCTAATCCTCCTGTCTCCACTTCTCAAATGCTGGAATGAGAGGCATAAGCCACCACATCCATATGCATAAAATACACATTCAGCTCATTTGTGTTTAAAAACATTATTCCAGGCCAGGTGTGGTGGCGCACGCCTTTAATCCCAGTACTCGGGAGGCAGACACAGGTGGATCTCAGTGAGTTCAAGGCCAGCCTGGTCTACATAGTGAGTTCCAGGACAGCTGGGGCTACAGGGAGACCCTGTCTCAAAAAAGACCAAAAACAACACAAAAACAATAGAAAAGTAAAAACATTATTCTGGGTGCTACAGAGATGAATCAGCAGTAAAGACCACTTACTGCTCTCGCAGAGACCAAGGTTTGGTTGCCAGCACACACAAGTGGCTTACAACCTTCTGTAACTCTAGTTCCTTGATGTCCAACACTCTGTCCTCCACACAGTGCACATAAAATCTTACATACATACATCCACATAAATTAAATAGCAACATTTGAAGGAATAATTATTCTGAGGACTAGGAATGTAGCTCAATTGGTGGAGTGCTTGCCTAGCGTGCACCAAGACTATATTGCATGCCCAACACTGCATAAAAATGGGCATGATGGTGCATTTAACTGCAGTGGTGAGGTGAAGGCAAGAGAATCAGGAGTTCAAGGCCATCCTGAGCTGCATGCCCTATCTCAAAAAAATTATTCTGACTGTATAGGTGTAAGATGAGAAGAAGCCTTAGGTGAGGAGCTGTTAGCTGTGATCTAGGTGAGAAGCAACAGAGCTCAGAGCAGGGTGACAGCAGTGAGAAGGGTGGTAGGAGGATGGGGTCTGAACTTCTAAAGCGTGGACAGCTCTGCTTGTCTGGATGTGAGGTGTAAGAGAAGGAAAGGAAGTAAAGCATGGGTCCAAGGCTTTGAGACCCATTGATTTCAGGACTCACACAGATGATCCATCTAAATTCCTCACTTTCTCAGTTCCATCAGGAAGAACTGACTTGATGCATTGAAGCACTCAAATTGAGCCATCCTGACTTTGAGATTAGATCATCTAAGTAGAGCAGGCAGTTGAAATATGATTCTCAAGTTCAAATTACAGGTCAGAACTGGCCGTTTACAATTATGAAATCACTCGGGAGGTGAATATAACCAGAAGAAAGAAGACGCCCGAGGCCTGAGTCCTGGGGCACTCCAATAGTTCCTATCATGGAAGAAGAGCAGCCAGTAAAAGAGACACGTGGAAACCAGTAACGTCAGACAAAAACTGTGTGGAATCCCAGAAGCTCAATGAAGAATGTGTTTCCAGCAAAGCCACCACGAGTCTGAGTCTATGCCATTTCTATGTGAAAACAAAATGAAAGAAAAGGCCCTATCTCTTTCTCGTGTGAAATAATTGGTTAATGTAGTGCTGGGGATTAAATTCATGGTCTCCTGCAGGTTAGGCAACTGCTCTACCAGTTGAGCTGTAGTTCTACCTTTCAAGACGCTACAATTCGTTTAACATTATTAGTACATTTTTCTTAAACAACATTCTTCAATCTTCATAAAATAATTTCTTTTTTAATATTTCTTTCTTTTTTTAAATTTTATGTATATGCGTGTATTGCCTGCATGTAGGTAAGTGCACCCATGTCGTGCAATGCCCAAGGAGTTCAGAAGAGGCTGTCAGATGTCCTGGAACTGGAGTTACAGACAGTTGTTAGCTGTCATGTGGGTGCTGGGATTTGAACCCAGGTCTTCCTCAAGAACAACCAGTGTTCTTAACCGCTGAGCCATCTCTCCAGCCCGTTTTTTAAATATTTCATTTTTTAAATTTTATGTGTATGAGTATTATGCCTGCATGTATGTAAGTGCATCCACGTCACTCAGTGCCCACGGAGGACAGAATAGGGCGTTGTATCCTCTGGAGCTGGAATTATGGACGGTTGCTAGCCATTGTGTGGGTGCTGGAGATCAAGCTTCAGCCCTCTGCAAGAGCACCCAGTGCTCTTACCCTCCAAGCCATCTCTCTAGCCCTGTTCATCAAATCTAACTTCCTTCAGTGCTTTTAAGAGAACCTGCATTTGGATGACCCATAGAGTTTTCAGTAGTGATGACTTTCAAAACTGTGTGTTATAGTCTCTAAACTCTCTTTTCCTCAAGGAACCTGTGCTGGATCACTTTAGTGTCAACTTGACACACCTGGGTTGAGGGAGCCTCAACTGGGGAATTTCCTCTATTGGACTGGCCTGTGGCCATGTCTGAGGGGTATCTTTTTGATGAGTGATGTGGGAGGGCCCAGCCCACTGTGGGTGGTGCCACCCCTGGGCAGATGGGCCTGTGTTGCATAAGAAAGCAGGCTGAGCAGGGGCCAGGGGAGCAAGCCAGTAAGCAGCATACCTTCATGGCTTGTGCTCCCGCTCCTGCTTTCAGGTTCCTGCCCTGAGTTCCTACCTTGGGCTCCCTGATGAACTGTGACCTTGGAGATGTAAGCTGAATAAACCCTATCCTCCCCAAGTTGGTATTGGTCAGAGTATTTTGTCACAGCAATGAAGAACAAACTAGGACAGAACCCAACAGGGAGTTGAGTTCAGTGTGTACATGCATACTGACATCACCAATCTAAACTCAGACATCTTCTTGCCCCTTGACGAATTAAAGTGTAATATTCAGAGAAAAAAAGAGCAAAAGATATATATCCTCAAATATTTGATAAAAGTTTCCACAGAAGACACTTATAAGATCAAACTCATCTTATATGAACCTGAAAGGAAAAACTTAAGAGTTGTAATTTGAACTTTAAGAAGTTTTATTTCATGCACAAAAGCAAAAATTAACACTTTAACTTGTATTGACAAGAATTTAAGCCTAGCCTGGGCTCCATAGTGAGTCTTAGGACTTCTGACAATCTTTATGCCTCTATCTCCCAAGTATTGGGTTATAGACACACACTACCATGCCTTATTTAGAGACAGGATCTTTTTTTAAAAATATTTTATTTATTATTTTTATTTTACGTGTATGAGTATATTGCCTGCATGTATGTAAGTGCACCACTGTTGTGCAGTGCCCACAGAGGTCAGAAGAGGGCACTGTATTCCCTTAGAACTGGAGTTATAGATCATTGTTAGCTACTATCTGGGTGCTGGGAATCGAACCCTGGTTCTCTGCAAAAGCAGCCAGTGCACTTAATCACTGAACCGTCTCTCCAGCCCCTAGAGATAGGATCTTTAAGGAGATAATTAACTTAAAATGTAGTCCTTGGAGTGGGCCCTAATCCAATATGGCTGCTGTATTTATAAGAAGAGAACATTTAGACACAGAGTGCCACCAGACACTTGCATGCACACAAAGGTGATTATGTGAAGACTGGGGGAAGGTAGCCAGCTGCAAGTGAAGGAGAGCGGTCTCAGGAGAAAGCAAACCTGTTGATAGTTTTTGTTTGTTTTGAGGGTCTTATGTAGCCTCAAACTTTTCTATGCAACTAAAGGATGACATTGAACTTCTGATCCTCCTGCTCTTACCTACCCAGTGCTGGGATTACAGGTATGCACCACCACACCTGGTTTATGCAGTACTGAAGATTGAATCCAGTACTTTGTGTATGCTACTCAAGCAGTCTACCAACTAAACAAATTCCTCAGGCCCTTACTGACATGTTTTGTTGTTGTTGTTGGGTTGTTGTTGTTGTTGTTTGATGATCCAGTGAGTTCACCTGGGTTGCTTACAGGAGTATGGGTGGGGGTTAGTTACTAGAGCACAGGCAATTTACGAGTGGCTACACCACTAAAGAAAATGTCTCTCTCTCTAGAAACCATTAACTGCCAATAGCTCTTCAAGTGGCCTTAAGCATTCTCTCCTCCATTCTCCCACCGATATCTTGATGGTGGACTTCTGATCTTCAACTGCGAGAAAATAAGCTTTGGTTGTTTAAGCCCATAACCTTAGTCCTATTGGCAAAATGAATGGTTTGATCGGAGATATGTATGATGACTTCCCCAAACTTGCTCTCTGCGATAGTTAGCTCTGTGAACTTGACATAACCTAGAATTACATGGTGAGAGTCTTTGTGATGGATTTTCTACATTGGGTTGGTCTGTGGGCATGTGGGGGTGATTCTTTTGATTGCCTAAACTGATGTGGGAAGACACATCCTAAATATGGGCAGTAATTTCTGGTAGTAGCCCAGATAAAAGGACATGGAAGAAAGATTTTACCATTTTGCTTGCTTGGTCTTCCCTTTCACTGGGTAGTTCATTTATTCTGTTGCTGCTGCCACTGACTCCTTCACTGATACTAGAAACAGCTTCTTCAGATTTCTAATGTTGAGTGAACGCCTGTGGCTCTCTAGGAATCCTCCAGGCCTTTAGCACTAGATTGGGACTGCTAAGATAGCCAGCCTCGTGGACTGAGTACTTACTGGGTTTTTAGCCTCTCCAGTATGAGACAGCCTTTTGGACTGTTCCTACAGCATCATGTATGTCAATCTAATAAATCCTCCTGTCAGTTGTGTTCCTCTAAAGAACTCTGACTAATACACCCTTCTAGGGTAAGAAGACCCCCTTCTCCTTGGAAAATCAGAGATAACAATCTGTGTCTTTGTATGGTTTGTCAGCAGCATGATTTTAAACGTATTTTTGAAGTTTTATATTAGCATGTATTAATTTGTATAGTAATGGTTTCACTGTGGCATCTTTATACATGTATATAGTGTATTTCCATCATATTTACTCTCTTATTACCCTCTCTTTTCCACTTTTCACTTATACTGATTCTCTTCATCTCCCCAACTAGTGCCCCTTCTACTTCCCTGTCTTTTTTTTTTTTGTGACTGGGTGAGTTTCATTAGGGTTGTTTACCAGAGAATGGGTGATGAGTTATTTACAGGAACATGAACACCTTACCATTGGCTACAAGACTGAAAAAAATGTCTCTCTCTCTGCCAGCAATTATTAGCTGTGAATAGATCTTCAGGTAGGGAAAGGGATTCAGGAGTCCCTCCCGCTTTCCATGACTGGATATTGCCAGACATATTCTTGCACTCTTAAACTCAAAACAGTTGTGACTACCTGTACAAGTTTTGTACAAGAATATGTCTGGCAAGTGCAACAACAATGCCATGCCCAGAAGACAGCATTCTACACCAGCTCCAACTCTTCTTCTAGGTCTTACCTTCTTTCTGCTTCCTCTGCTGTGATGTTTCCTGAGCCTTGTCAGGAACAATATTTTTATGGATATATACCTCTGATATTATGAGACCTCTGGGAACATGTTATTTCAAGAATATTAATAAGATGGACGATGACACACACTTCTAATCCCAGTACTTCAGAAGTAGAGGCAGGAGGATCAGCCAGTCACAGATGCATAGTGAGTCCAAGGCCAGCCCAGACTTAAAACTCTGTTTCAAACAAAAGCAAAAACAAGAAAAAAGGATTATTAATAAATGAGATCCTACAGCATGCAACTTTTTGAGATTTAAAAAACTTTTTTTCAGCATATTGCTTTGTGATCCATCCAAATTGTTGCATGTATCAATAGTTAACTCTTTGGGGGGAAGTTTTTGGGACAGGGTCTCCCTGTAGACTCAGCTAACCTGAAACTTTTTATGTGGACTGAGTTGGCCTCAGTCTCATAAAGATCACCTGCCTCTGACTCCTGACTGCTGAGATTAAAGATGTCTGCTACCACATCTGACCAGTTAACTGATTTTTTTTCTGTTAAATAGTATTCCACAATATGGATATAGAACAGTTGTAGACATTTACCTATAGAAGGGCATTTGAATGAGGCAGATGTGGTGATTATGCCTGTAATCCCAGCATTCAAAGAGCTGATACAAGAGGATTTCTAGGAGTTTGGAGCCAGCCTGAATCACAAAGTGAGTTACAGGCTAGTTGGGAACACTGTCTAAAAAAATTTTAAAAACAAAACAGAACAAAAATAATCCCCCCAAACCAAAAAAAAAAAAAAAAAAACAACGAAATCACAACAGCAACAAAAACCAACCAACCAACTAACCAGCCAGCCAACAACTACAACAACACAAAATGGGGCTGGAGAGATGATTCCGCAGTTAAGAGGCTGGCTGCTCTTATAGAAGACTGAGGTTCCGTTCCCAGCACCCACATGACATTTAACAACCATCCATAACTCCATTTTCAGGGGATCTGATACCCTCTTCTGGCCTCTTCAGGCATTGCATACAAAGGTGTACTTACAAACATGCAAGCAAAACACTCATACACATGAAATAAAAAAATAAAATAAAATAAAGCAAAAAGCAAAGCAAAACAAAACAACAACACCAAAAAAGGACATCTGAGTTATTTCTCGTTTGGGGCTATTACAACTACTGATGCTATGTGCATTCATATATAGGTTTCTGTATTTTAATATGTGGGAAGAATGCTTATAAATGTAATTACGTGATAAATATATGTTGAATATTTTTGTTTTTTCAAGAAACTGTTTTCGTAGCAGCTGTTCATTACCGTATATTACTGCCAGCAATATACAAGTCCAGAATTTCTGTATCCTCACCACCATTTTGTGTTCTCACTTCTTAAAATTTATTTTTATTTTTTGTATATGAGTGTTATGCCTGCATGTATGTAAGTGAATCTGTTTCACCAAATTTTTCCTTTCCTGCTGGGAGACCCACCTTCAGTCAGGGTCTCCCTGGTCCTGACATGGATTGACAAACTGACATAAGACATTCTATTTGGATTTTGCATAGTTTATATGACTTTTGGGAGGGGGTGACTTACAAAGACATGGATTCTTATAGACTTTTCCTTTTCCATATTTGAAATGCATGTGTCATCCACCTCTGGCCCACAGTCTTTGCCAGCTTTTCTTGTGCAGCCACTCCCCCTGCCCCCCATTTCATGAAATACATATTCAACTATTTTGACCATTTTCTGTTGGACAAGGTCATACTACTTTAGCTCAGTCTAGCCTGGAACACACTATGTAGCTCAGGCTGGCCTTGAACTTGTGACAGTTTTCTTCATTTAGCCTCCTGAGTGCTGAGATTGTAAGAGTGATCCATGAGCCAGCCGTGGTGGCACACACCTTTAATCACAGTACTTGGGAGGCAGAAGCAGGTAGATCTCTGTGAAATCAAGGCCAGACTGTTCTATGTAGCAAGTTCTAGACCAGTTGAGGCTATAAGGAGACCCTGTCTCAAAAAAACCCTCCAAGACAAAAAACGAGCCACTGTGAATGGTTAAATTGTGATTTTTTCCCCCACTGTTGAAGGAGTTTAGGAGTTTTGAAATATATTTTTGATGGTAAGACTTAATCAGTTATGCAACTTTATGGGAGACAGGCTTGAGCCTAGGGTGAAAGTCTTAATGACAGACATACAGCAGGCTCGAGGCAACAGCCCGACTGCTGGAGCCACAAGAAATGCCTTGTGACATTTGCTCCCATTGGCAGATCATGAGACTGCTGCCTAGAGCTCCCCACTCCCTAATCACCACCCTTGAGATTCCGAATTGCAACACTTAGCCTGGGTCACGTGGTTCCCAGGAATCCAGGCCTGTACAGGAAACCGGAACCTAAGTAACCTGAAACCTATCATGCTAATAAGGTGTCTGACTCCCGATGTCATGATAGGACACAGCTTTGCCAAAGATCTGAGTTGTAACTTCTTGATTGGACCCCTACCCCTATATAAGCTTGTGCCCTTCTACAATAAACGGGGTCTGCCTCACTGAACCTGGTCTGTGTCTGAATAAGGCTCCGCTGACACAGTCTCTTCACCAGCCCTGGGGTCCGGCGGGCGGAAGTAGTGACAATCCGAGGCAGCACGAGGCAAGCAGAAGAGCTGCCTCAGCGCCAGGCGAGCGGAAGAGCGGCCACACCTTGGGGCAGCAGCAAGGAGTGAAGGGCGGCGCCTGAACGATCGGAGGTGGCGCCCAGGAGGCAGTGCCCCTGTTACCAGAGGTGGCGCCTGTGTGATTAGCATCATGTGAACAGAGAGCGGCCGCAGGCTGAGCCAGTGCGAGAGGAGGACCGGTACCGGAAGATAGCACCCAGCACCGGGAGAGTGGAGGGGCGGCCGCAGCTGGCAACCACACAACTTGATTTGAACTATTTTTTCCTGGTTGTGAGTTTTCTTTTCATTCTTCTTAAATGAGATTTTTATGGAGTAAGAATTTTGAAAATTTTGTTTGGTTTTTCTTTTCATTTTTTCTTTTTTTTTTTCTTTTTTGAAACATAGTCTCACTATATAGCCCCGGCAGGCCTAGAACTTGCTGTGTAGGCCAGGCAGGTGAGAACTCACAGAGATCCATATGCCTCTGCTTTCTGAATGATAGGACTGCAAGCATATGCCATCATGCTTGGCAAGGATTTTTAATTTTGATGACGCCTAAGTTACTATATTTTTCTTTTATAAATTGTGATTTTTATCATCATGAATGCATGAATACATTGCCTTCTTTTTGTCTTTTTTTTGAGACAAAAATCTCACTTTGTAGCCCAGGCTGGCTTGGAACTCACTATGTAGACAAGGTTAGCCTTTAACTTGTGGCAATCAAAGTGCTAGAGTTATAGCTGGCAGCAGCCACTTCTGGTTGCTTTTTGTCTGCTTGTTTGTGACAGTTTCTCCCTGGGCAGCCTTGGCTGGGCTCAAACATGCTACCTAGCCCAGACTTGGCTTGAACGTGAAGTGAGCCACCACACCTGAATTATCTTTTTAATTGACTATTTCCCTGGAATGCATTTCTTTCTTTGGGGGGTAAAAATTCATTCATTCATTCTCTTTCTCTCATTTTCTCTCTCTCTCTCTCTCTCTCTCTCTCTCTCTCTCTCTCTCTCTCTCTCTCTCTCTCTCTCTCTCTCTCCCTCTTTCTCTCTCTCTGGCACTGTCTCAAATTTGCTGTAGCCAAGACTGAACTTGAACTTCTGAACTTCCTATAGCTTTAAAGCATACATATCAAAAGATGAATATCCTTAATGTCTGAAGAGCCCTTACAATTTAACAAGAAAGAGTTGTGTTCAGTCTCATGTACTCCTTGATATAGAAAACACGATCACGGACTACTGAGATGGCTTAACTTATAAAAGCATTTGCTATATAAAGTGGATGATCTGAGTTTGATCCCCAAATTCCATGGCAAAAGGAGAGAATTGACCCCCAAAAGTTTTCCTCTGACGTGTTGGCTGTAGAACACATGTGCCCATGCTCACACCCACAGATCAGACCCACACCCACACTCCACGTCAATAATGAAAGAATACACCATCAAACCTGGCATGGCTGGGTGTGTTGACACACTTTAATCCTGGTACTTGTGAGGTAGAGGCAGATGGATCTCTGTGACTTGAGGCCAGTCTGTGACATAGTGAACTTCAGGTCAGCTAGGGCTATATACTGAGACCCTGTCTCAAAAGCCATTGATTTCACAGCAAATCAATCAATCAATGTAATAAAATATAAAAATAGCCTTGGCGTCTATACAGGTAAATGAAGTATGGCAGAATGTTACCAACTGCTGAATCTTGATGGTGAGTATGAACATGCTCATTGTAGCATTCCTTTCACTTCTCAGTATGTTAGCAATGTTCCCTAATGTACCAGTGTGCCTGGTGAGGGTGGTCATTCTTCCTCCCTCCTGCTGGCTCTGATGCAAGCATGATGGCTAGAGCTCAATCAGCCATTTTTAAAGAATTCACAGTTGTACAGAATCCAGCAATTTAAAGTATACAGTTCAATGATTTTTGGGAACTGCACCAGTTTTAGAGCATTCTTATAGTCTCACCCCCTCCTATGCGCTTCATACCCATTAACAGTCACTCCTCATTTTCCCTCAACCATTACGTCAACCTGGGAAATCCTTGCTCTACTTAACCTTTTCAGATTTGCTTCTTCTCAGTATGTCTTTCTTTTTTTTTTTTTCAATCAAGACAGAGCACAAACACAGTTCCACTACCACAAATTATGCAGATGAGTTTCCTGCATTTGGGGAAATCTCAAGGGTCAGCACATCCTAAGTGCAATGGCTGAGCCTCGCCCTGGGAAAACCACCTTCCTGATCATGGTGTCTCCTCTGCCATGTAAGTATCTTCTCAATATTTCATACACATGGAATCACAGTATATGATATTTATGTCTAGTTTCTTTCATATAACATTATTTTAAAGCTTTACCCATATATATCAGTAATATATATATATATATATATATATATGTACATACATACATATCAGTATTTTATTCTTTTTTGTTTATTTGTTTTGTTTTGGATTTTTTGAGACAGTGAATGTCTCTTTGTACCCCTAGCTGGCCTAGAATTCCCTATGTAGAGCAGATTGGCCTTGTTCTCACAGGGATCTGTCTGCTTCTGCCTCCTGAGTGCTGGGATTAAAGGCATGTGCCATCACACCACACCTAGCCCATTCTTTTTTAAGACATTGTCTCATGTATCACAGGCTAGCTTTGAACTCAATAGCTAAGGAGAATCTTCAAATTTTGATCCTTCTGCTTCTACCTTGCAAGTGCTGGGATTGGAGGCATACCTGTCTGCATTTCTATTATAACCACCCCAATGAATGTGAAGTGGAATCCCATTGTAGTTTTGGTTTGCATTTCTCTGATTGCTAATGATGTTGAGTGTCTTTTCATGTGCTTATTGGCTATGTGTATATTGTCTTTGGAAAAATGTTTAATTAGTTCTATGTAGTTGCCTTTTTAATTATTGAGTTATGCATTCTTTATACATTTGACATACAAGTCGTTTATCATAAAGACACTATTTATAATTATGTAAATATTTTCCTCTCACTTTATGGGTTGGTGTTTTGTTTGGTTGGTCGTGCTTTGAGATAAGATATTATATTGCCTAGGCTGGTCTTGAACTCCTGAGCTTATGATCTATCTTGTCTCAGCTTTCTAAATCCTTGGATTATAGCCAAGTACCACCACACCCAGCTTTTTTCATTTTTTCCTTTTCTTTTTCTTCCTTCTCCCTCCCTTCTTTCCTTCCTTCCTTTTCTTTCATTCATTCCTTCTCTCTTCCCCCCCTCCTTCCCTCCGTCCCTCCCTTCCTTTCCCTCTTCTTTCTCTGCATGTGTGCATTTTCATCTGTATGAGTATATTTGCATGTTTGTGTGAGCACAAAAGTGTGGGTGTGTGTAGGCCAGAGGTCATTCCTAAGGAGCCATCCATCTTGTTTTTTGAGACAGGGTCTCTCATAGTTGTGTGGCTTGCCAATTAGGCTAAGCTAACTGGTCAGCAAGTCGAAGAAATCCTCCTGCATCTACGTCTCCAGTGCTGGGATTATAAATGTGTGCCACCATATACAACTTTTTATGTGGCTGCTAGAGCTCAAACTCAGGTCTTCATGATTGTGCAACAAGCCTGTTACCAACTGAGTTACTTCCCTAGGCCCTATTTATTTAAGGAGGCATACACAATAATGGATTTCATTATTCCATTTTTATACAAATAATTCATTTTACATTGTTTGTATTTACTTCCTTCTTGGACTACCCTGACCTATCCTTCAATTCATCCCCTAGCTGGCCCTCTATCTCCCCTCTAAATAGTGCCCTCTTTGGTTTCATGCCACATCTTTTATTATTTTTTCTCCTCCTACTCCTTTAAGATCTCTTCCTTCCCTCTCACAGTCCCCTTTCTATTTTCATCTCTCTCTCTCTCTCTCTCTCTCTCTCTCTCTCTCTCTCTCTCACACATCACACACACACACACACACACACACACTCACTTTAAAGTCTGCATATTCGATAAAACATGCAAAGTTGTCTTTGTAAGTCTAGCTTATTTTGCTTGTCATGATGTCCAGTTGTATCTATTTTCCTGCAAATTTCATGATTTCATTTTTTTTCATCTTTTTGAGACAAGATCTCCCTGTAGCCCCAGCTGGCCTGGAACTCGCTATGTAGACCAGGCTGGCCTTGAACTCACAGATATCCACCTGCCTCTGCTTACCAAGTGCTGGGATTAAAGGCATGTGTCACCATGCCTGGTGATTTCATTTTTCTTTATGGCTGAATAAAATTCCATTTTGTGTATGTACCACATTTTCTTTATCCATTCATCTGTTGATGGACATCTAAGCTGGTTACATTTCTTAACTAATGTCTTTTCATTTCTTTGATGGTATTCTTTGAAACAAATAAGCAAACAAACTAATTAAAATGGGGTATGGTGGAATAACTTTGTAATCCTAGCACTCGGAAGGTAGAGCCAGGAGGATCAAAGTTCGATCAAACCCAGCCTGGGCTACTCAAGAGTCTATCTCACATAAGACAAAAAAAATGCAGAAGCAAGCAAACAAACAAAAACAACAAAAAACCAAATCAAAACAAATTAATAAGATCAATTATGCCAGGCCTAGGGGTCCAAGTTAGTAGTTTAGGCTGGTCAGGAGGCTGAAGCAGGTTTGCAGGTACAAAGCCTATGTGGGCTATATAGCAATTTCAAGGCCAGGCAGCCTGGGTAACACAGTGAGACCATGTTTTAAAATTAAAAAATGTAAGGCTGTAGACATGACTGATTGTTAGGGCATTTGCTTACTATACATAAGACTGTGGCCTTCAGTCCCCAATATATGCATGTATGCATGCGTACATACATACATATATACGTACATACATATATACACAAACACACACACATAAACACACGGACACACTCTAATTTATCAATTTTTTGTTTTATTGTTGGTGTTACTAGTGTGATATCTATAAGAAGCCACTGAACAATCCAAATTCATATCAGCTGTCATTTTGACTTTGAGGTGGGACGTTGAGGATGACAATGTATCAGAAGAGTAGAATCCTGGGTCTGATAACTATGAAGCTGAATTTATTATGTATGAGACTGATATAAATTAGTATCTCATTAAAATTAAGAAACTCAAGGGCCAGGAATGTAGTTTACTTAGCATAGTGCTTGCCTAGCATGCACAAAGTCCTGAGTTTGATCTCTAGCACCAAATAAACTGGGAGTTGGAGACAGGAGGATCAGAAATTTAAGGTCATCTTTCTCTGCGTAGGAAGTCTGAGCCTGTGCTGCAGGAGGCTATCTCAAAGGAAAAAAAAAACAATAAATTCCATTCTTTTAAATACACTGAAGACTGAAAAACAAGAGTGTAAGAAGACATTAGTAAACAGATATGGATGACATGGGCTTAATATACATTATATAGAACAAACTTTCACAAACCAATAGTAAACTCAGTAGAAAAAATGAGAAACAATAGCTGGACATACTGGCACACACTTTTAATCCCAGCACTCAGGAGGCAGAGGCAAGCAAATCTCCATGCCAGGCCAGCTGGGGCTACAGGGAGACCCTATCTCAAGAAAAGACAAAAAAGAAAAAAGAAAAAAATGAGTAATAGAAAAGAGCAAGTATTTCACAGAAGAAGAAGTATATATGTCAATAAATATATTTAAAATGATCAATCTTTTTCATAGACTTAAATCTATATACATAAATTTTTTTTTTAATTTTAATTTTTTTGAGAATTTCACACATGTATTACCTTTTGCATTATTTCCATCCTCCCCAGGCTCTACCAACTCCTCCCATGTCCTCCTACTCCCTCTCAATTTCTTGACCTCTTCTACTTTGACTAATATTATTAAATATACATACATATATAAATATAAATATACGTATATAATGCGCAGCATACATTAAGTGGTGCTCATGTGTACCTACCTGTGTTTAGGGCTGTCCATTTGGGATTAGATAACATCTCAGGGACCAAGTCCCTGGAGAAAGTTGATTCTTCCTTCGTCAGCATCCATTGATTACTTGTAGCTCTTCATCTCAAGATGGAATCCTGTGATATTCCTCCCATCCACCTTGGCATGTCAATGGGTTTTGTCATTATGCAGATCGTGTTAGACTACCATACTGTGGAGATTTCATTGGTGCAGCTTCCCTATCTTGTCTAGAATGCATTAACTAGCAGCAGGTGTCTCGTCCCTCTGGCTCTTACATTTTTTTCCTCCCTTCTGCAATGTTCCCTGAGCCTTAGATGTAGAAGTTGCATTGTAGGTGTGTCACTTAGGGCTGGGCACCTCATAGTCACCTATTTTCTGCATTTTACCATTTGTGGAAGTCTGTAATACTCTCCATCTGTTGCAAAAAGTAACTTCTTTCATGAGTGGTGAGAGATACACTTGTCTGTAAATAAAAGGATACATATTTAGAATACAGTGAGAAATTATGTTGGTCTAGGGATGTGACAGAAGTAGGTTTTTCTCTAGGATCTATGATCCTTTCCAGCCATGTGTACTTGGCTATGGTACAGTAGCACACATGATTCCCTCCCACTGAGTGGGCCTTAAGTCCAGTTAGACAGATGTTGATCACTCCCAAGATAAAAGTGCCACTATTGCATCAATACAGATAGTTTTCTGGGCCAGTCATTGTTGTGGTTCATAGACTTTACAGCTGGGTAGGATCACTGATTGATTGGATTTTTTTCCCTTGGCAGCTTGCATAGTATCTTCTGATACTATGAAAGCTAATAATGGAGGAGACTTCCTGGTGAGTTCCATCTCAATTGCTCCAAGTCCTATGTTCAAAGTATGTTGTCTTCAGCAATAGGTCTTACCTTCAAGTTCTGGGAGGCAATCAAGGGCCGTGGCAATAATCTGCATTATTCTGGGGAGTCTCTTGGACTGCTCTGACCACAACTCAATGGGAGGTTTCTCATGCCTGGCACTGTGATTTCTGTTCTATAGCCATCAGCTATACACATGCACTCACATTTATATTATATGTGTGTTTTTCAGTAGGCTTGTTAAATTCTACATTTCCCTTTAGTATTTCACACCACTTAAGCATTATTTATCTGTTTTTCCTCTCTTTGACCCTGTATATCCAACCCTCCCTCCTCCCTCCCCAGTTAAAGTACCCCCTATTTCCCCATTTACCCCTTGATAACTCCTGTTTCTTACTGGCCCTCTCTATCAAGCTCCTTCCCCTTTCTCCCCTTGGTTACATTCCATTTTCCTGGCTGAAGATATATACTCACATCTAATGATTTGAAGCTGGGATCCACAAACAAGAGAGAACATGTGTCACTTGTTTTTAATTTTTTTTTGAATCTGGGTTTCTTTACTTGGTATAACAGTTTCTAGTTCCATTTATTTATCTGCAAATTTCATGATTTCATTTTTCTTTACTGCTGAGTAGAACTCCATCCTGTAAATGTACCGCATTTTTTTTATCCATTTGTCAGTTGAGGGATGTTTAGATTGTTTCCATTTCCTAGCTATTTGAAAAGAGCAGCAACAAACATGGATGTACAGGAATCTCTGTAGTAGGATATTGAGTCCTTTGGGTCTATGCCAAAGAGTGGCATAGAATCATATGGTAAGTATATTTTTAGTTTTTTAAAGGTCCTCCATACTGATTTCCACAGTGATTATGCGAGTTTACAATCCCACCAGCAGAGAATGAGCTTTCCCCTTTCCCTTAATCCTTGCCAGCATTTGTTGTCATTTGTTTATTGATCTTAGCCATTCTGGCAAGTGTAAGAGGAAATCTTAAAGTAGTTTTAATTTACAATTTCTTGATTGCTAAGGATGTTGAACACTTTTAAAGGAATTTATTAACCATTTTTATTTCTTCTTTTGAGAAATCTCTGTTCAGATCTGTAGCACATTTTTTAATTGGGTCATATGTTTTCTTGATTGTTTTCTGTGTTCTTTGTATATTTTGTACGTTTTGTATGTATTAATCCTCTTCCAGATGTATAGCTGGCAAAGATTCTTTCCCACTTTTTGGGATTCCTCTTTGCTCTATTGGTTGTTTCCTTTTCTATACAGAAGTTTTTAGTTTAATGAGGTCTCATTTGTCAATTGTTGACTTTAATTCCTGAGAGAACAAAATACGATTTAGAAAGTCTTTTCCTACACCTAGAGATATATAAATGCCCCCCCACACATAAACACATATATACACACACTCTAGATATACACATTTCACATCTGAAAAATAAAAATTGGGCAATCAAAGGTATCAAGTGCTGGCTATAATGTGACCAATAAGAAATCATTCCGTGTTTGTAGGAATGTTAATTTATGTAATCACTGTGGAAAACAATGATTTGCAGATCTCTCAAGGTCAGGGAATAAGTGAACAAATATTGTGTTTGAATTCATGATTCAGGAGGCAAAGAATTTTGTGTGATGACAAATTACAGGGTGTAACTTTGCAATTGGTTTGCTAAAGTGGAGAGGAAGTGTTGTTTGAAAAAAGAGTGTATCAGTTTATGTTCAATCAGGATGGAGAAACTTCTCAGTAATTTGAAAAGTAAAAGTTTAACAAAGAATTAACAGCAAACAGGGCTGAGTGGGTAAAGTGCTTGCTGTGCAAACATGAGGACCTGAATTCAGATTCCCAGAATGTAAAGCTAGGGATGATAGTGTATGTCTATAACCCCATGTCTGGGGGAGCAGAGGCAGGCACATTCTGGGGGCTCACTGGCTGGCTAGTCAAACCACAATAAGGAGCTCCAGTTTCAGTAAGCAATCTTGTCTCAAAATATAATGTGGAGAGCAATAGAGGAAGATACTTAAAGTCAACCTCTGGTCTCTACAAGTGCATACACAGGTATGTGTACCTGTCCACCCATGTGCATACGCATGTATACCCTCACACACAAAACATTAAAAGCCAACAGCCACGTGTGGTGGTGCACATCTTCAATTTCAGCACTCAGGAGGTAGAGTTCAGGTCCAGCCTATGCTATATTAGGTCTTGCCTCAAAACAAAAACAAAACAAAGATAAACTAAAGGTAGATATGGTAGCATCCCCTATGAACCCAACACTCAGGACACAAGAAGATTACTTTGTGTTTGAGGCCAGTCTGGCAACGTAGTGAATTTGCAGCTAGCCTGGGCTACGGAATGAGACTTTATCTAAAACAACAGTAACAACAAACAACAACAACATAACCAAAAAGAACAGTAATAGAAGACTGAAGTGTTGAAGGACTGGCTAAACAAAATAAAATTTATATAATGTAGAAAAAAGAGGTAAAGGAAACTAAACTAATATAGCACTAGCAGATATGGTATAGAGTCGTAGGCACCATAAAAATAATGTGCCATACCTAATGCTCCTAGAACTGTGATACCCTCCTTTCCATCGATGGCTAAGATCTAGGCCTTGTTGGAGACATTGTACCATACTGAGTTATTGGAACTTGGTGGACATCTGGCCTCTGCAATGTCCTGAATATGTACTCCTTTGGGGTACTAGTTCACATGGGAGGTGTCTTACCAGAGTCACTTTGCAACAGAACCACTCAGGGTAATGTCAAGGAAAACTGATGCCTACTGTACATCAGAGAAACCAGAGCTACAGAAGGTAGGCATGAAGAAAGCTGAGGGCTCAGCAAGAGCCTGTAGCATGAGCGCACAGGAAACAGGAAGTAAAAGCCTGGCTTCCTGCAATGTTTTCTGCCCCATCCCTTACTGATAAAACTTGATGTTGTGCTGTGCCAGGTGGCAAAGCAAAAATTATTTCAAAGACCCAAGTCCATTTTCAGAGAACAGGCATAACGGCAATCTGAGAGGTAATGCATCAGTTACAGTCCTAGGAGGTCAGAGGACTGAGTAGACATGATGTTGAATTGTTGTTCTGGTGGATATTTAAATCAACCAAATTTTGCCAGGGGCTGGAGTGGAGTAGAAGATTAGAAACCAAGCTATTTCTTCAAGTGTAACCTTGGTCTATTTGCATTCAAGTCAAGTGGAGGATCCCACTGCAGATCTTCTGAACTAGAATATCTGGGAATAGTTCCACCAGATCTTCTTTTTAAGAAGTGCTGTAGCAGATTTGAAATTAAAATAATAAATCATATGTGAGTATCGCAAACACATAAAAGCAGAGAAAATAGTATGACAGGTCCCAGTTTACCCAGCAGCCAGCTTTAACAAATGTTCAAAATGCCTCACTTCTTGTAGATCTTTTGATTTTTAATAAAATGCTACCTATTTTAGCTGAAATTCCACTTTCTCATTCCTTTTTCTCTGTTGCAACCAGGAGGTTACCATGATACACATTCTTGTTTTTCAATCCCTGCTTTGGGCAATCAAAGCCTTTGAAGGGGTTTATCCTTTTGTTGTTGTTTTTAAAGACAGGGTTCACATAACCCATGCTGGCCTCAACCATGCTATGCATCCAAAGATGACTTTGAACTCCTCATCTGCACCCTGTACCTTCAATTCTCAAGTGCTGGGATTACAAGCATGTGCCACCATGTCCAGCTCCTTTGAGGTTTTTTTTTTTTTAGCAGGGTTATTAACACTACAAGTGCTTTTAAAAAAACAAGCTAAGTCTCGTCTTCTGAAGTATTCATTAGGATGAGAGGAGGTGGTGGGCAACACCTTCAGCAGGTGGGTTCAGTGCCGCAGACTGAGAGGTGCTAGCTTTTTGTTCTTCTTTACCTTGTGCCCTTTGGGGAAGGCTGCTTTGCTCATTGTGTGTTTGCCTCACCTTATTTCTCAGTTCAGCAGCTCTTTTCTTGTTTTCAGCTGCTTCACAAGCCAGCCTGGGTTCCGTGGTTAGTCATTTCGCCTAGATGCTTGCCAGTGCCCTGGAATTCTTCACTTTCCTAACATAATACTGTAACAAGTCTAACTGTCAAATCTACATGTTAACAGAGCTATTTATTTTGCCTTGACATGGTGGTTTTGCCTCTATGGGTTTCCTTCACTGCTTATGATAATCCGCAGAAAGCTGGGAATGATGAGGCACAACTATAATCTTGCACTAGGGAGGCTGAGGTAGAAAGATCATTAGGACTTTGAGGCCATCCCCATCTATATTAGTGAGTTCCAGGCCAGCCATGACTACACAATGAATCTTTGTCTCAAAAACAAAAACAGAAACAAAAAAACAAATCAATCTAAGCCAAACCAAACCAACCAACCAACCAACCAAACAAACAAAAACAAAATGAGGCAGGTTTTAATCTAAGTGACAGTGGACACAAGCCTATTTTGGCCTAGGCTGTGTTCCTGAAATGAACCAGGCTTTGTTCTTTACTGCAAATGAAAGTGATACCTCAATAATACTGCCAGATTTTGTTTCCTTATAGAGTAAAATTCGGATGAGTAACTGTGAAAATCGTCTAAATGATGTAAAAATATGTATAAGTAGGTCATATTAGGGAATTTAATTTACCAACAAAAAGATTCTCGGTTTATTTCCATTACATTGATTTGGTCATGGGTCAAAGCCAATTAAAATTTTGGTTGACTATATTTATTTTACTTATAAATACATCAAGCCAAACATATGGAGGTCAAATTCTTCTTATAGAACTATAGATAGACACAAGAACATGGATGAATCTCAAAATGATGGCGTTAAGAAGCCACGCCAAGAAAATAATGAGGCAGGAAAGCATAGGGAATAGCTTAGCAAACTGGGACTCCACTTGGCCTGGGCTATGCATATGCTCCTCTCCTAACAATGCATTTAGCAACCTGTAACACTCTTTCCCCCACATTAGGCTGCATGTATATCTGGTTTATATATATATATATTTTAATTTACTATTTTTATTTTATGTGTATGAGTATACTGCCTGCATGTAGGTAGGTGCACCCATGTCATACAATGCCCACGGAGGTCAGAAGAGGGCGTCAGAGTCCCTGGAACTGGCTGGAACTGGAGTTACAGATGGTTGTTAGCTGCCATGTGAGTGCTGGGCATTGAACCTGAGTCCTCTGCAAGAGCAGCCAGTTCTCTAAACCTCTGAGCCATCTCTCAAGCCCCATGTATCTGCTTTAAACAATAGAAATACATTATTCCTCTTAGTGACCTCTTGATGATGTCCAATAATAAGGGGCCCTTGAGTACCAACACTCATGTGGCCTATGTCAATCTTTTCTTTAACACTTATTTTATGTGTATGAGTATTTTCCTGCATGTATGTAGGTGCACCATGTTCATGCAATGCCTGCAGAGACCAGAAGAGGAGGAGGAGAGGATTGTGAGGCTAAGCAGGAAATAGCTATGGTTGACTAGATGGCTTCCTACGCATGAGGAGAGGTAGTGATGCCGAACGCCCTGCATAGAACTATGCTATTAAACTTGGCCTTATAAATTTCTCCATAGGATGATTATTTTAACTAGTGCTGAAAATGTTTGAGAATAACTGACCTCTCTTGGTATAGACTACTGTTTTTCAGATCAACATTTTGAATGCAGAGCCTTTTTTGATAGGGAAACATGAACCTTCTAGTCTGTAATGTAGACAGAGAAGACAAGTGCTCTTTTGTTCTCAAGTGCTCTGTCTCCAAGTATATTTCCCCCATTTTCTGTGACTGTGTCTGAGCCTTTGCTAAGGATACTGCAGCTGGACTGTGTAGTGGAACCAGGTCCAGAAAAAGAATTGCTAAAGAATGCAAGTAAACAGGATGTCAGATGTTATCCTTAGCCTATTTCCCTAAACATAGATTTTTGGCTGCAAAGTAAAATGCCATTCTTCCAGCTTCTGCTTATACACAGCGATGGCTGACAGCAGGGACAATCTTCACTTGCTTTGCATGTTGTCACCGTGAAACTCAACAGGTTTTGTAAGGAATGATCGTGACACACACTATCTACTTAAGACTAAGGAAATCTGGCCATTTCTGGGAGAAATTTTCTCACCCCACCAAACTCTTTGAGCTCTGTTGTATCAGTACAGCACCCCACAAGGCTCAGATCTATCTGACCTAAGAGCCAGTTGGCATCTTCCTCCTGACAGAAGCCAGATTTTTCACCGGGGCTAGACTGCATTGACAGTGTTTTCCCAGTCGGCTCCATGTGTATCTCATTTCCAAGGTTCCCTGAAATGCTGGCTCACTCTGATTTCCACACATAGTTGCTTATGTTCCTCCTTCTCCAGCATCCTCCTCACTTCCTTTCCTTACAGCTCTTGCACTGTTGTGTGTGTGTGTGTGTGTGTGTGTGTGTGTGTGTGTCTGTGTTCCTCGTACTAAAAAAAAAAATCCTCA
This sequence comes from Nannospalax galili, assembly GCF_000622305.1. Classification (NCBI taxonomy): domain Eukaryota; kingdom Metazoa; phylum Chordata; class Mammalia; order Rodentia; family Spalacidae; genus Nannospalax; species Nannospalax galili. Next base: position 1,441,713 of record NW_008344555.1, on the reverse strand, counting down.
TGACATAGTTTTCTAGCTTTTGGAAAAAGAACAACTAAGTGTTATCCAGGATTTTTTACATTCATTACAATCCCTTTCCATATCTTTGAATGTGATCTCTGTGGTTTACAAATCCCATGCTCCACTGTTGTCTAAGAAAAGTTGCTTTAAACCTTTGCCCTGCGAGCACCAGAAGAGAACTCATAAAAAGGAAGACAGCAGCAGATGCAATCACGGATGTGGCTTAGTCCTCGCAGCTGCCCCGGAGAGCTAGAGCTGTTCAGTGTGTAAGATCCTCAGTAATGAACCCAGAAGAGCGAGTCGTGACATGGCTTATATCTTTGGGAGTTTTAGATTCCCCCAAAAAGACCATCTGTGATCCGGAGGAATTCTTGAAGTCCTCGCTGAGAAATGGGGTAGTACTGTGCAAACTGATCAACAGACTCGTTCCTGGCTCAGTGGAGAAGGTAAGGTCATTATGCAGTGTCTTTGGGATTGCTTACTACCACAGAGCAGCAATAATATAAATCTTGAGATTTTTCTGTTGCCCTAGTCATGGGAATCCTCTGCCTTAATATCTTTCTAAATTAGGCATTTTTTCTTATTGTCTTTGTATTTTGAAAAAAAATCAGAAAATGAAATGTTAGCCTTCATTAATTGGCCCCCAAAGGTCAGTCTAGCAAAAACTTGTTATACTACTGGCAATCAGGGATGGGAGTACATCCCTTTTGGGAGTTTGCTTTGTCATGGAGATGCATTCTACACTTTCCTGTACACTGACATGTTTTGAACTTGGGGTACATAAGTCTGTGGAGTAATGGAATGATCTTGATGTTTATTGACAGTTTGTCTAAAAATTTATGTAAATTTCCTTTTTAAAAAAGAATCCACTGAAGAATTATATTCAGTTAGTAAGAGAAATAATCTAAAAATGTCACATAAAACTTATGAAAACCAAAGAGAAGCCAAGCGTATGTGTTGAACGCAATGGGCATCCAAAGTGAAACTAAGCTTTGTCTGAAAAAAGTCCAAGATTTTTTATGTTGGAAATCCATGTTGATGAGAGTGGATGAACAATGGAGAGTCATTTAGAATGATGCTTAAAGTAGGCACTTATGTAAGCTTAGTAGAGTTCTATGATTCTTCTCTTGAGGTCATTTCGGAATGTGACTGTGAGTAGGGCTTTCTGCCTTCTTGAATCAGTTTCTATTTTTACTGAATAAGATTTACTTACAATTTTTTAAACTTAAGAAACAAGTGATTAGACACAGAGAGATATGATAAGTGTTGAGCTCGGCCAAGTGAAGTAGAATATCAACAAACAATCATGAAGGGGAAGTGGGAAGCAATAAGTGTAGTGTTCTTGCTTGAAAGCATGGACCAAACAAAAAACTGTCTTAATCTCTCTGATCTGCTATCCCCACACTTGGGCTGAAGGCATGAAAAAAATATTTGTAAGTAGAAACAGCTTGGTGACATTGAAACAAAACCAACCGTTTAGACATTTGCATCACTTCCTTCAGTGGTTAGTTCTCTTCCTGGATGGAGAGCAGGGCTGTCCTCTGCCTTAAAAAGCCTACCTTATCTAGTTATCAGCAAATGATGATGATGGCTTGTTTGTCTTGGACTGGCAATCTCCAATTGACATTTGACTGTTTTTCTAGTATTGTCTGGAGCCCCAAACTGAAGCCAACTGTATCAGCAACATCAATGACTTCCTGAAAGGATGTGCTGCCCTTCAAGTGGAAGTAAGCTTACCCGCCTTGCCTTTCATTTTGCCATTATTTTATGCTCTGCTAATAAAAGACAGCAGTAAAAGTACTTGATTGAGGTGGGCGTGGTGGCGCATGCCTTTAATCCCAGCACTCCGGAGGCAGAGGCAGGCGGATCTCTGTGAGTTCAAGGCCAGCCTGGTCTACATAGTGAGTTCTAGGACAGCTGGAGCTACAGGGAGACCTTGTCTCAAAAAGACCAAAAAAAAAAAATTACTTGATTGGCTTTGGGCATGGTGGCACTCAGCCTTAATCCCAGCACATTGCAGGCAGAGGCAGGTGTTCTTGATAAGATTGAGGCCAGCCTTATCTACATAGCTAGTTCCAGGTCATCTGAGGCTATAGGGAGTCTCTGTCTTAAAAAAAAAAAAAAGGTGCTTAATCGATCTTTGCTGCCCTTGGTCACTAAGGTAAATAGGGGTGGCACTTTAGAGAAACCAGAGTTGAGATTAGTGGTCCCCAGCGGTGAAGGATTAGTATGTATCTTTTCTAGAAGCCAATTCTAAACAAAACAGAATCATTAGCTGGGCACGGTGGCATACCCCTCTAATCCACAGTACCTAGGAGGTGGAAGCAGGAGGATCAGAACTTCAAGGTCATCCTTAGCTATGCAGTAACTTTGGGGCCAGCTTGTGCTACGAGAAGGAGAGCCATTCTCAAGAGGAAAAAATAAAGAAAGAAAAAGAGAAAAATGAAAGAATAAGATAAAATTAGAATGGAAAAACAAAAAGATAAGAAAACAAAATAAAAACTCAGAAATGGTGTCTTTTAAATGCAGCATCTAAATCCAGAAAACAGGCTCCTGGTGACAGACCTTCTGTGGGTGTGCTTCCTTACTAAGGGGAAACAGAAGTGACCCACTGGCTGCTGCAGAGGGTCTCTGCAAATACCGAGAGTTACAAAAGCAAAACAAAAGGAAAGCAAAACAAAACAAAACACCCCCTCCTGAAAAAAAAACAACCCGCCAAACAAAACACCAGAACCAAAGCCAACAAACCAACAAAGAAAACTTAAAAAGAGACCAGCCTTTTTATCTCTCATTAACACTTCAGAACAGAGGCCTTGGAAAACTGAGAGAACCTGGATTTCAGGTCAAAATTGTACTTAAGGTTCATTGCAGTGCTGGAGATGCAGCTTAATGGTACAATACATGCTTAATGCACAAGGCCCTGAATTTAATCTCCAGCACCTCAAACAAAAGAAAAATATATTAAAGGATGTTGCATTACTTACATTATGTGAGACCCTACAGTGTGTAGAAATGGTGTTACTGAAAAAGAGGCCAGTACATCTGTCTATGTGTCAAGTTACTTTTTTTGTGCTTCAGTATTGTTTCTATGGTGCAGGGAAGCCAGATCCTCCTCTTGTGTGTGCTAGCAAGGAGCCACGCCCTCTGCCCTCTTGCACCACTTCTGTCTGAAATGGACACAATAAGAGCTACCTCGTGGGGCTGTTTCGGGATCAAATGAGATACTGCCTCATTATATAAGCTTAAGAGTCAACCTTCTAAGATAAAACAGATAATCTGTGTACTTATTGTCAGCTCAGGGCCAGGGTCATATGTACCCTGAATTAGTAAAACAAGCATTATCTGTGCACAGTTAGTGCTTTGAGCATGGAGTCTGTTGTTAGGCTTCTTGAGCTTACATCTCAGTTCCTGTTTACTAGTGGCTTTGTGACCTTCAAGTACCTGATTCATCTACACTTCCACACCTTGGTCTTTCCTGTAAACTAGGAATAATAGTGCCACCTATCCCCTGCAATTGCTGTACAATTTCAATGAATTCATACTTGCAAACCCCTCAGAATATAGTATTATTTGAGTGTCAGTCTTTCTTATTGTTATTTACCATTACTAGCTGTCCTACTAGTGTTGCCCCAGATAACTTTGCTTCCTTCAAAAATTATCTTAATGCCCTGCATGGTGGTGCACACCTTTAATCCCAGCACTCAGTAGGCAGAGGTTGGTAAATCTCTGTGAGATTCAGGCCAGCTGGGGCTACAGGGAGACTGTCTCAAAAAAACAATTCTTAAAGCCAGCCCTAGTATGAAGCTACAACTGTTTCAGAGTATCTGATTCCAGTCTCTTCCTTGTTGTTGCCCAGAGATTGAGTAGCCTTCCTTAGGTGGATTTATTTTATTCTCTCTCTCTCTCTCTCTCTCTCTCTCTCTCTCTTTCTCTCTCTCTCCATGGTCCACATGGATTCAGAGCACTTGATATTCCTTAGAGAATGCTGTCTATTGTGGAACAGATCATGACATTTTCTTATTTAATTTTTCAAATAAAAACACAGTGAAGTTGCCAGTGATTTCTGTGCTGAAGTCGCCAGAAGATGTACTGTGCTTCTTTGTGGATCTTAGAATACTAGATGATGCAGAAACACCTCGTGATGCTGGCGCTGTTGGGAATCTTTCTGATAACTAAAGTTTATTCCTTTAAGCACAAATGCTTAAAATAGTTTTCTCCAAAAAATGTTTTATGGACTTTGGGTAGAAATCTTACTAAAAAAAGATTATCATTTTCTGTTTTCTTTAAAAGCCGTTGGGGATATTTTTATCTCTTTTTAATAATTCAGGCTGACCTGAACATGATAGAGCATTGAAATAAAGGAATATCTGACACTGAGATTAGTCATATGCCCCTGTAACTTCTTACATATGTGTTAGACTCTTTTTTCTGTTTTTTTTGTATGTGTGTGTATAGTGTGCGTTTGTGATATATGTGTACTGAGCTGTGTGGACACATGTGGAGGCCAGAAGTCAATGCTGAATGTCTCTATCACTCTCCAGGTTTCCAAAACTATTTTGGCATATTCTAGATCCCCTGCTTGTACAGATGAGTTTTAGAATCATCTTGTCCATTTCTTGTGTGTGTGGGGGGCTTCCTTCCTTCCTTCCTTCCTTCCTTCCTTCCTTCCTTTCTTTCTTGGTACAAGGTGCCTCACTGTTTTGGCTAGACTAGCTGGTCAGCAAACCTTTCACCCACACAGCACTGAGGTTACAGATATACACTACCACACTCAGCATTTATGTGGATGCTGGGGATCTGAACTCAGGTCCTCACATTTGCATAGCAAGCACTTCACCCACTGAGCCATCTCCCAAACCCCATATGTTAGAGTCTCAGCTCTGTCAATTACTACTGTGTAACTCTTCATAAAGTTACTAGGCATTGCTGTGCTCCTGTTTCTTTATCTGTATGATAGAGACTAACAAAAGATCATTAAAGTGAATTTCAGTTAGTATACAAAGTGATGGGCTTCATTACAGAATACTGTTTTAAGAATCAAATTAAATAATTTATCTACAGCATTTAATGTATCACTCCATCTAAACAGGAGTTCTACTGTTCACCATTAGGTTATTACTAGGTGTTTTTGAACTGTTGTGTGCAAAACTGTGCCTGTAGGGTATATATAGGAACCATATTAAGACACTCTTAGATCCCCGAAAGAAGGCACATAAAATCAGTCCAGAAGGAATGAGATTGAAAGCTGAGCTGGGGAACAGTGAGCAGCCAAGTATGTTGCCTATCTAGTCTCAAGCTTCTTGTTAGCTGGGAAATAGACCTAGAGAGAAGTCTTTACAAAGGTAGAGAGAGAGAGAGAGAGAGAGAGAGAGAGAGAGAGAGAGAGAGAGAGAAATAGGACATGTTCAGGGGGTTTCAGTTAACTTTATAAAGCTCTACATGTATGAAAAGAAGAAAAGCAGGATTTGACTGTTTCCCAGGGCACACTATTATTTATGTGAAGTAAGTCCACCAGTTTGAAAGGGTCTGTTTGGAAGAGCATAATGGTGAGTTGGAGAGGTAGCTCTTCACTGGCTGAGTATTGAGTTTGGAGGCATGGGGAACCACATTATAAGTTTGTGGCCACTTGGCCTCTCCAGAAGACCTCCACTTTATATCATCGGTGGGTACAAGATCTTAGGGTTTCTAATGGTTCACACAGCTAGTAACAGAGACACTTTGGAGAATCAGTCTCCAAAGCATCTCCCTAACTTCCATACTATCCTTTGAAAGAAATGTATTTTTTTTAATTTTGATGAAGTCCAATTCATTTAAAATTTTTTGATGAAGTTAGATTCATTTTTTTATTGACGTGGAGGTTAGAGGACAGCTTTCAAGAGTTGTTTCTTGCCTTCCACCTTGTTGAGGTAATGTCTCATTGTTTTTGCTGCTGTGCTGAAGATTCTAGGCTAGCTGGCCCACGGACTTCCCAGCAATTTTCCTGTCTCTGCCTCCCAGCTCACTCTAAGAGTGCTGGGATTTCAGATATGCATCACAGCACCTGGCTTTTTTATGTGCATTCTGGAGATCCAAGTCGTCGTGCTTGTTCAGCGAGTGCTTCTACCCAGTGACCCAGCTCTCAGGTTCTTATCTACCATTTTTGTATTTGGTTTTTTTATTTGACTTTTGGTATCATTTAAGAAATGCTTGCCCAGTCAAAGGTCATGAATATTTGTAAAAATGTTGTTTTGGCTCTTACATTAGGGCCTTTGATCCCTTTCCACTTAATTTCTGTATATGGTAGGAAGACAGGGTCCAAGATAATTCTTTTGGATGTGCACATACAGTTTTCTTTTCCTTCCTTCCTTCCTTCCTTCCTTCCTTCCTTCCTGCCTTTCTTCCTTCCTTCCTTCCCTCTGTCTCTCCCTTCCTCCCTTGTTCTTCTTTCATTTCTTTCTTTCTTTCTTTTCCTTCCTTCCTTCCTTCCTTCCTTCCTCCCTCCCTCCCTCCCTCCCTCCCTCCCTCTGTCTCTCTTTCTTTCTTTCATCTTTTTGAGACAGGGTCTCCTTGAAAACCCCAGCTGGCAAGAAACAAGCTAAATAGACCAAGCTGGTCATCATCTCACAAAAAGCCACCCGCCTCTGCCTCCCAAGTGCTGGGATTTAAGACGTGTGCCACTATACCCGGCCACATACAGTTTTCTGATCATTATTTATTGGAAAAACTACCTTTCCCATTTGTAAGTGATTAACATTAGCTTTGCAGTGAGTTTTAAAATGAGGTGAGTCCTCTAACTTGTTCTTAGTTTTAAAACCACTTTGGAATATTCTAGATTCCTTCCATGTACAGCTGAGTTAGTATCATCTTGTCCTTTTTTTTTTTTGACACAGGGTTTCACTGTGAAACCCTGGCTGTTCTGGAACTTGCTATGTAGACAAGTTTAACCTTGAACTTGTGGTGATGCTACTGCCTCTGCCTTCTGAGTGCTGGGATTACAGTTTATGTCATCATACCTCTCCCCATTTCTGAAAACAGCCAGCTGACTTGATAGGGATTGTGTTCAATTTATAGATCACTGAGGAATGGTATTCTCTTAGTACCATTAATCTTCTAATCTATGAACATGAGTCTTTCCATTCACTCAGATTGTGTTTAATTTTATTCAATCATGTTTTGTGGTTTTCAGCATATATGTCTTACAGTGCTTTGGTTTTGGTTTTTTTAAGGTTTTCTTTTTTAAATTTTTTTATTTTTTAAATTTTTATGTGTATGAGTGTTTTGCCTGCATGTATATAAGTGCACATGTGCATGCAATGTCTACAGAGGGTAGAAGAGGGCAGCAAATCTCCTGGAACTGGAGTGGATGGTTGTTAGCTACCACATAGGTATGAGAACTGATCCTGCATTCTCTGCAAGAGCAGACAGTGCTTTTAACCACTGAGTCATCTCTTCAGCTCCTGGTTCAATTTTTCCCCAAGGTATTCTGCACATTTTTTTATGCGTGCAGTCTCATGTAGCCCTGCCTGGGCTTGAACTCACTATGTAGCTGAGGATGACCTTGAACTCCTGAACCTCCTGCCTCAAATTCTGAAGTGCAGGGATATATTCCTGTGTTCTATTATAAATGAAATTAATTTAAAAATATATTTATATCAGGCATGGTGTTGCTTCCCTTTAATCCCAGCACTCAGGAGGCAGAAGTAGCAATCCTGTGAGTTTCAGGTAAGCCTGAGCTACATAGTGAGTTCCAAGCTAGTCAGGGCTACGTAGTGAGACTTTGTCTACCCCCCTCTAAATAAAATATTTGTTTTTATTTATGTTTATGGTTGTGTGTGTCTGCTTGTATGTATGTGCACCACATGAATACAGATGCCTGCAGAGGTCAGAAGAGGGCATCAGACCCCTGAAGCTGCAGTTACCAGTAGTTGTGAGCCCTACCCCCATCTAGGTGCTGGGAACTGAACCCAGGTCCTCTGTAAGAGCAGCAAGTGCTCTTAACTGCTGAGCCATCTCTCCAGTGTTCCTTCCCCCTTTTGGGACTTTTCTTTCCTTCTTTCCTTCCTTCCTTCTTTCCTTCTTTCCTTCCTTCCTTCCTGCCTGCCATCCTTCCTTCCATCCTTCCTTTTCTTCCTTCCTTCCTTCCTGCCTGCCATCCTTCCATCCTTCCTTTTCTTCCTTCCTTCCTTCCTGCCTGCCTGCCTGCCATCCTTCCATCCTTCCTTTTCTTTCTTTCTTCCTTCCTGCTTCTTCATCTCTACCTCTCCCTTTCTCTCTCCCACTTTTCCTTCTCCCTCTTCCTCTTCGCTTCCTTCTTTCCCTCCCTCTCTTTCCCTTCCCTCTTCTCCTCTGTCTCTCAGCTAGCCTCAAACAATATGTAGCTGAGGATGACCTTGAATTAGTGATCTTTCTGCTTCCACCTCCATGCACCATGACACCAGCTTAGAACTGTTTTTGTTTTGTTTTGTTTTGTTTTGTTTTGTTTTGTTTTGTTTTGTTTTGTTTGATACAGGGTCTCACTCTCTAGTCCTGGATGGCCTGGATATGCAGACCAGGCTGGCCTTAAACTCACAAAGACCTGCCTGCCTCTGTCTCCCGAGTACTGGGATTAAAGGCATGTGCCACCATGCCCAGCCCAGAATTGTTTTCTTAATTTGGGTTGGATTGTTCCCTGCTAGTGCATGGAAGTGGAATTAATTTTGAATATTTATCTTATATCCTTCTTCTTTACAGAATTTGTTTCTTAGGCCTAATAGTTTCTCAGTAGATTCCTTATGATTTTTGTTTTTCAAGATTATATCTTCTATGAATAGAGATAATTTTATTTCTTACTTTTTATGAACTTTTATTTCAGTTTCTACACTAATTTATTTAGCTGGAAACCCCAGTCCATGTTGATTAGAAGTGGTGAGAACAAACTCCTTGTTTTGTTTTTGCTCTTAAGGAAGAATATGTTCTTTCACCATTAAGTACTACATTAGCAGCTTATTTTTCATAAATGGCCTTTAGGGGTGTGAGGAAATTTCCTTTTATTACTAGTTGGTCAAGAGACTTTTTAATCACAAAAACATGAGCTTTGCCAATATGCTTTGTGTGCTCTGTGTATATATGTATGTTCTGTATGAGTGCATGTGTGTTTGTATATGTGAGTGCAGTAGTCACATATGTGGAGGCCAGAGGAAAACCTTGGGTGTTGGTCTTTACCTAACACATTATTACTATTTATTATTATTATTATTATTATTATTATTATTATTATTATTATTGTGTTTTGCCTGCATGTGTTTAAGTGCACTGTGTGTGCAATGCCTATGAAGACCAGAAGAGGGCATCAGAGCACCTTCGTTGTTTCATGCTATGTATCCTAGGCCACTTAGCCCTGGAGTTTCCAGGGATTCTCCTGTCTCCATCTTTCATATTGCCATAGGAGCACTGATATTACAGATGTATGCTGCCATGCCTGGCTTTACTTCACTTTGGTTTTGAGTATTTTAAGTCAGGTTCTCACGCTTGTGTGGAAAGCATTTTACTCACTGAGCCATCTCACCAGATTCTTTTGTGCATTTTATGCTCTGTTAAGATGATTGTTAGTTTAGGATCTTTATTAGACTGATATAATACAGTGATTGATATTCAAATGTTAAATCAATCCTTCATTCCTATGATAAATCCAAGTGAATTCTGTTGTATATGCATATAAAATTTTGTGCGCATTCATGATGATTCTTGAAGAAACTTTTCATCATAGAAATGGAATTATTGTGTCGGATTTTGATAATGTCAAATTCTCCTACAAAAATTCCATTTCAACTTACAGTTCCACCAAAAGTGTGGAAAGTGCTTTTTTTCCCCTCATGTCTTTGTCAAAACATTTCATATTATTTATCTTTAAAGTTTGCCAAAGTGATGGATGAAAATGGTATTTCATTTTTTGATGTAATTTCTATTTCATGATTCCTAATGAATTTGGACAGTCTGTCGCTCTTTTATAGCCCATTTGTGTTTCTTTTGTGTATGAATGTGTGTGTAAACCAAATACATCTTTCTTATTTTCTTACAGAATGGAGAAGGCAGGGAGAATATTCAGTCAAGCCAAAATTTTCCAGAACATATATAAAAATCCTTATTTTTAGCTAAAATCACTTATGAGACTAGAAAGTCCCTTGACAACATGAGGTTTTTTGTTTGTTTTTTGTTTTGTTTCATTTTGTTGCAACGGGGTCTTCCTATAGTTCCAGCTGGCTTGGAGCTCTCTATGTAGAACAAGATGGCATCAGTCTCACATAGATCTGCCTGTCCCTTCCTCCCCAGTGTTAGGATTAAAAGTATGCACCACCACACCTGGCTGACAACATGAGTCTTAGGATCTTAGGGTCTGATCAGTTGGGGATGTCTTGAGTAGTAGTTCTCTGACTGCATTGTTTCTCAATAGTCACTTGACTGACTAGACTGGAAGTTCTAGCTCAGGGACTTTCCTCTCATCCCATTAGGTACTTCTGCTTCATCATTTCCCTACTTGTTGCCTAGGACACCCTACCTACGATCTCCATTTTGCACAAATGGACATCTCTGCTTCTGTACCCAGCTTACTTTGTAAAACAATCATTTGTTCTTGAGGGGTTTCATTGAATGAATATGTCATTCAAATAGTTTCTCTTCCCTCCCGCCCTCCCTTCACCCTCCCTCTCTTCCTTCCTACCTCTCTCCCTTCCTTTCTTCCTTCCTTCAATACCAGCTGGTAGCAGTATGGTTTTTCTCTGCCCCCACCCCCTCACTCCCTCCTGACTTCCTGAGTCACTCCATCTGCCTTGTCACCGCAACAGCACGGCTGTGCTCCCCAAAGTGAGGCCCATGGGGTGGACGATTTACCACTTCCCAGAAGCAGTTCTGCAAGGAAGGAGTCCTAGAAGTCAGGCAAAGCTAAATCTGCCACCTGCTACCTCCAGCTCTAGGAGCGCAGCATAAGGATGGACCACTACCACAAAATGGACATTTGTCAAGCCCTGACAGTGATACTTGTGTGAACTCAGAGTTCCTAGCTCTAAGCCTCAATTGGCTCATCTGGGAAATGAGAAGACCACTTAGGAGTTTGGTAGTGTCTACTGGTCTGGCACTGCTTTTAACTGGCCCATTTCCATTAGTTTCCACTGGTCAGAGTTTTGCATATTTAGCTGCTCAATTGGACTAGCAGGAAGACTAAAGAGAGTTCTGGCAATTTAATTTTTTTTTTAATAGTTGAGCCAATGGGACACTCCTAATGAATTTTTTAAAATTTGTCATTTAATTTTTATTGTCAGCACATGATCATATAGCTATAAATTTCATGACTATTAAAACTATAGCTACCAAAGCAGTGTAAAAGTTGCATAAAGATAAGCAAAGAAGGTTAAATATCATCTGTGACTCTGTCCTGTTCTTTTACTGACTGCATGGCACTTTTAGGAAAAATGAGTTTGGGGCTGGAGAGATGACTCACGGGTTAAGAGCACTGACTGCTTTTGCAGAGGACTTGGGTTCAGTTCCCAACACCTAACACCCAACACCCACATGGCTGCTAACCAGTATCTGGCTTCTGCAGGCATTGTACACACATGGTACACTTACATACACGCAGGCGAAACACTCATACACATAAATACTTTAAAAGTGAGCCTCAAATTATACACAGTGACACGCACATGTGATCCCAGCTACTCAATAGGCTGAGGCAGGAGTAAGTGCATTCTGGAGCAGTCTGGCTTTCATGGTGAGACCATGTCTCAAAATAACAAGGGGCTTGGGGTGCAGGTCTTTGGTATAATACTTGCCTAGTATGTGTGAGGCCTGGCTTCATTCCCTAGCACCAGGGGGAAAAATTGGACTTCAAGTGAGATTATAGTTATTTCTCATTTACCAGGAACCTTTTGAAATTCTCCCTTGAAAAGGCTATTTAATTTGGGGCCTATGGTGAGCAGAGTCCAGGAAAGGCATCCAAGATAGTTCAAGGAAACGATGGATAGGAAGGGCTGCTGAGTGCTTCTTTGCTTGAGTGGGGTGTCTCATTGGGTCACCAGGCAGCTTAGGGGTCCCGAGTTGCATCTGGGGATGGGGTTAGGAAAGTGGGCCACCATCTAAGAATGGCTAGTCCTTGGGTTCAGCATTTTCGGTGGAGGTTTTGGAGTGGCCCTGGATAGGCCAGGCGAGGTTGGTTAGTCCTGGGCTTGTGAACTGGGAGGCAGCAGCATGCACAGTGTGGCTGCCGCCGCTATATCGCGGCTTTTGCTCTTGCCAGGGCTACCGGGCTGCTGCTCCTGCAGCAGCAGCTGCCGCCGCTGTCGCCACCGCTGCTGCTCTGCCTTGTGCCGCTGTCACTTCCAGTTCCTACTTCTGAGATCCAGGTCCGGGTCATCGCTTCTCTGCCTCTGGCCCAGTCCCTCCAGGCCGCTGTTCTCCGGCTCTGGCTCCCTGCAGCGGAGCGTGGGGTCAGGCTCCCCCATCAGCCGCTCCTCTCCAGCGGCCGCCGGTGCTCCCAGAGGGGCGCGCCTCCCGCAGCCCGCCATTGGAGCTCTAGAGCGAGAACTTGAGGGCAAGAATCTGACTTCCCTCCTCGTTAAGAATAAATAAATAAATAAATAAATAAATAAATAAATAAATAAATAAATAAATAAATAAATATTCCTTGCCTGGAGAGCTTGGCGGCGCGGCACGGAGTTTGGAGACGGGCGCCCCCTCCTCGTGCGTCCAGGAGCAAAGTTGCAGCGGCCCCTCCCCGCCGGCCAGCCCAGCAAGCTCTCCAGTTTCTCCCCGGTGGCGGCTGCGCGGGGCAGGGTCCCAGCTCCGGTTGGGGGACAGCGCTTCCCGCAGCCTTGGCACGGCTCGCTGAGCGCCCGCTGGCCCCGTGACTCGGAAGGGCGAGCCGCTTCCAAGGAGGCGGCGGCGGCTGGAGGGAGCTAGCAGCTGGAGGACAGGCGGGCAGCGGCCGAGCCAGGTGACCTGCCTGGGGGACAAGGGGTCAGGGGAAGGGGAGCACGGGAGGGCCTGGGGCTGGGGGGCCGGAGGAGCCAGGAAGGAGCCGCCCTTCCTCCGGGATTGACTGCCGCGGTCTGCAGCCCCAAAGCCTGGTCCCTTCTTGACCAGGGCCTCTCAGTGCACTGAGCTTCAGGGTGTCCAGAGCAGGGGCGGGGGCCAGGGCGCAGAGCTAGGAAGCGCCAAACTTAGGGGCGTGTTGTTCAGCTTTGGCCACAAGGTTTGCAGCGGACTGGATTCTGCCTTTTCCCCTTCCTGGAACAGAGCAAGAAGTCAACTATTTTTGATATTAATTTGATGCCCTCTCAAACCCAGGGACAATCTATGCATTGGGGATTGTTTGGGGCAGGTCTGTCGCAGGAATGGTTTTTGGATAGAAAAGACCTGTGCTCTACTGGTATTCCAAAGTATCCGTACTTCATTTCAAGTTTTCATTTTTATCATTGAGGGACCCAACAGGTATTCCAGCTATTTAGTTTCTTAGCTCTAGACTGGTGAACCCTCAAGTTTATCTCCGACCCTTTAAAGATCTTCTCCTCAAAATTTTATATATTATATTTTCAGTTTTGGTTTGTTATTGTTTTTTGATGTAGGAGTGACTGACATGCTTTTTCCCTCTTTTCTTAATTTGTGGTGGGAGTAAAAATATACTCAACAAATGTATTTTGCTATGAAACTATGTTTTTTTAATAAAAACTTCCCAAGAATCACAAAAGCCACATAGAATAGGATAAATTTCAGTGACTTTAATTTTCGAGGTATTAATTTTTAAGGCAAGATTCTAAAGTTCAGATTTCTTTTCTAACTTACATTTGCTTGGAAAAATCCAGTTTGTCCTTGAACTTCCTATCTTAATTTTGACATTGACCATGGTAAGAGGATCTCTGATGACATCATTTGCTCCAGCCACAGTTCAGTGTTCTGTAACCGAGAGCACCTCTGTCCAAAATGTAAGGCCTAGGCCTGCCCTTGGACTTCAGCAGAGGCATTTCCAAGGATTTCTCTTAAGCAAAATATTATGCTACATGCCAGGCAATGCTGCAGTCCCTTCTTACATAAGCAAGCTTCAGGCCCATGTGGTTCTGGGTATATACTTGGAGCAGTTAAAACAAGAGAATGTCTGTCTGCATGTGGGGTGCTGAGGAAGATTTGAACAAAGTAAATTTCCAGCTAGTAATCTCACCTTGCACTGCTTCGGTGTTTATTTATTTATTTGGCAATGCATTCTGCTTATCCCAAACTCACTGTGTCTTTATAAAGGATGCATGGTAGCTGGAATTGCTTTCATCTGCCAAAGAAACAGAAAAGTTTAGTTAACTGAAGTCAGACAGCTTCCCAAGGTAGAGTCAAAAGGCTGACTTCAGTCTGGATTTTGTTGCTTGTTTGCTTGCTTTCAGTAAAAGGTGATGTTTTATACAAAAGTGTTCCATTTGGAGCATTGTATGGATGGCATGTCATCTGAATTACGAATTGTTTTGTATTCCTTTTGTGAGCTCTCATTTTGGCCTTTTTTGCTTGCATAGAGCCTGCTCTGTCTGTAGTTAGGAGTGAGAGGAGGGTCTGGGGTTATGTTTAACTTTGATCTGCCACCTCTCTAGTCACACTCAGGGCTAGCAGGGGATGAATAGGAGTGACCATGGCCCAGAGATTTCCGACCGGACACTCATTTGGCATCATTCATAGAATATTACTTCAGTCTAGAAACTTATTAGGGAGGTGAAATCAGAGGGCACGTGTTCAGTTCATTTGCAGCACTATGTTCATTACTGTTCTTAGAGTTTAGATGAAAAGGAGGAAAAGAAATAGAATGCTGTTTCTCCAATACCTGCTGTGTTCTAGACATTGGGCCAGGTGCTTTGCGTCGATTATCTTATTTAGTCTTCACAATAACCCTGAGAGGCAAGGTGGCATTGCAGCCTTTATACAGTGGGAAAAACTGGGTTTGGGGAAGATCCAGACTCATGCCTCATCCTGGCGGTCCAGAGCAGAGGGAGATTAGTCAGCTCTGTTTCTTACACCAGAACTCATTCCCCATCATGAGCCACCACTCTCTGGCCTCTAGGGAGGCATTGATAGGAGCTGAAACATCTAGGTCCTTGGTTTTCAGACACGAGCATACACTAGAAGCATCTGGGTTGCTTTTGAAAACACAAGTGTTGGGGCTGGGCATAGTGGCACATGCATTTAATCCCATCACGTGGGAGGCAGAGGCAGGAGGATTACTATGAGATCAAGGCCAACTTGGTCTACATAGTGAGTTCCAGCTCAGTCGGGGTCACAGGGAAACCCTATCTCAAAAGAACAATCCTCACTCATAAAAATGCCAAAAATTGGGAGCTGGAGAGATGGCTCAATGGTTACAAACACGTACTGCTCTTCCAAGGGACCCGAATTTAATTTGCAGCACCCATTCCTGGTACTCTGCCTGGAACTCCAGCTCCAGGGGGATCTGATGCCTCAGACTTCCACACGCACCAGTACTCAAGTGCACACACTCACACACAGACACACGTACATACACATAATTAAAAAATAATAATAAATCTAGAAAAATCTACCCAAACCCCAAAACCAAACAAAACACAAATATTGGAGTCCCATCACTCAAAAATTCTGAGTTTAATTAGTCTATAATGAGGCATGCGCTTAGGTTTTTTTTTTTTAAGTCAGTTTTATAATATGAATTCAAGAAATGGAACAAATCCTAAATATTTAGTTTGGTGAATCCTTACACACTGGATATAGCCATATAATCATTTGCATTAAGAAGTAGAGCATTATCAGCACCTATAAGCACCCTTGGGTGCCTTCCATCACTGCTGATCACTGCAAAACATTACCACCCTAACTTCTAAGATAATAGTTTACTTTTCCGTTTTGATAATCTATATGAATTGAATGATAAAATGTATACTCACTTCATAAAAGTTCTTCCCCCCAGCATAGTAATTGTACTAGTATGTTGAAGGCACTAGTGGTTCATTCTTTGTTATTACTGAGTAGTATTCCATTGTATGCATATACCACATTTTGTTTTGCTGTTCGCTCACTGATGGGCAATGTAGGTTGTTTAGAGGTTTTCAGGTTTTGGACTGTTGCAGTGAAAAATGCTGCTATAAATATCTTTATGGGTATCTCCTGGAGAACATTTCTGTTGAATTTATGTGTAGCAGTAGAGTTGCTAGGTCATAGGGTATATATATATATATATATGTGTGTGTGTGTGTGTGTGTGTGTGTGTGTGTATGTATGTATGTATATATTTCCGTAGGAAGTACTTCCAGACAGTTTTTAGAAGTGATCAAGCCTTGGGATTTTTTTAAAAAATATTTTATTATTTTATGTGTATGAGTGTATTGCCTACATGTGTGTAAGTGTACCCATGTTGTGCAATGCCCTCGGAGGTCAGAAGAAGGCATCAGATTCTCATGGAACTGGAATTACGGATGGTTGTTAGCAGCCGTGTGGGTGCTGGGAATCAAACCTGGGTCCTCTGTAAGAGCAGTCAAACCACTGAGCCATCTCTTCAGTTCTGAGATTATGTTTTCTCAAACATCCAGAGTTGAAGCATCCATGTACATCAAGAGTTAAGAAACTCTCTAGTTAAAGGAGTGTTGTGAATTGGAGGCCAGCCTGGGCTACAGAGTGAGACTGAGAAGGAGAGAGGGGGAAGGGGGCAGAAGGGAGGGATGGAGAGAGGAAGGGCGGGAGGAAATGTGAGAGAAGAGAAGAGAGGAGAGAAGAGAGAAGAAGAGAGAAGAGAGAACATACTGAGAGGGGAGCCTGCTTTTTAGCCTTGGTTCTTCTAGGTCATCGTCTCTGTTAGGTCAAACAATTTGTGCCCATTCCTCACAATTCCTTGCACTAAGATGTGTTTTTTTTTTTAATTTTATTGTTTAATATCTGTGTGTGTGTGTGTGTGTGTGTGTGCAAGCAGGCACCTCCATGGCTAAGGCAAGTGTGTGGAGGTCAGAGGACAATTTTCGGGAGCCATTTCTCTCCTTGCACCATGTGGGTTCCAGGGATCAAACTCAGGTTGTCAGGTTTGGTGGCAGCAAGTGTCCTTACCCACGGAGCCATCTTGTCAGCCCCTTGTACCAAGTTATTTTTATACTGTGTGCTCATTATCACTATAGTTATGTGTCAACACATCTACTGACTAGTGCTGGAAGTTCTCAGAGGCTGTTCATCCTTATAACCCTAGTATTCAATATAAAATGGTGTTGTAGCAGTTGGTCACTAATACTGACTCAGTAAACGATTGGTAGAATGACTGAGTAGTCAGGGGAGAATTGAGCTACAAAGGAGATGATCCAATTTTGGCACTGAGACTTATCCACTTTGTTCCCAGGAAACTGCCTCAGTCCCTCACTCAGAGCCAAATTACTTTTACTTATCTAAGCATGTGAGCATTACGGGTAACCTGGCTCTTCACTTTATACTGATTAGAAGTAGATGAGGTGAGATGAGGTAAGGTATGTGGAAACACTTTGTAAACTGGGACAGTGTACCTCACTAGAAAGCTGGGATAAAGGGAGAAGAAGGGCTACTGCCGATTAAATATAATGGACATAGCAGAAAGTATACGCATTTGCACATAACATGGAAGAAACAAAATCAACAGCACACCAGCAAAAGGCAGAAGAGCTAGCTAAAGTGGACCCTCAAACACAGAACCACCTGAGGTCCTTGAGTAGGGGGCCAGGCACACACTATATAGGTCTACTTACTAGAATTTTGCTGCTTTCCCTGCTTTGGTCTCATCGGCTTCCTGGTTCAGACGTGCGTGCGTCCGTCCCCTGCGTGCGTGCGTGCATGTATACAGTATAGTAGTGCAGTGGCTAAGAGCTCCGACTTTGAATTTGGCCTGACCTGAGTTGGCTACTTATTAGGTGTATGCCAATGTCCCAGTTGGTGATAGTAGGCAGTAGCACTGAGGAGGTCTGTGCTACCCCTAGCATTCATGACAGAAGGCCAGGAAAGCAGAAACTAAACTCTCAACGAAAGCTTTCTTTTTTGTATCCAAGGTTGTTCTCAAATTCTCTATGTAGCCAGGGCTAACACTGAACTTCCAATCCTCCTGCCTCGGCATCCTGAGTGCTGAGATTACAGGTGTATGCCACCATGCCTGGTTTATGGGATAGTGGGCATTGAACCCAGGACCTCATGCATGTGAGGCAGGCATTCTACCACCTGAGCTATGTCTCTAGCCCTGGAAGCTAGTTTATAATTGTAATTTTTAATGTATTCATGTAGACTGTTGTCCATAAATGCTTTTATGTTATGATAAAAGCAGTTCAGTTATGTTGAGATAATCCCATTTGATAAGTGATCCAGATGATCGTTTGGAATCTTAACATTTAAACAAATTGGATGCAGAGAAAAGGCTTTCTCAGGGTTCTGAGGTTTTATATTAGTTACATTGGGATGTTAGATATGGATGGAACTTGAAATTGGAAAACAAAAACATGCAGCCATGTTGTGTCTCATTTCCATGCTC
Source organism: Nannospalax galili (assembly GCF_000622305.1). NCBI lineage: Eukaryota > Metazoa > Chordata > Mammalia > Rodentia > Spalacidae > Nannospalax > Nannospalax galili. The sequence goes on along the minus strand of NW_008344555.1, from coordinate 1,423,232 downwards.
TATTTGGCACAGACTGCCTGGTTTTGGAAAAATGTCTTAAAAATAAAGTCAAAGGTAAAAGCCTCTCATACTTTTGGAATGCTTAACATACTCCTTTTTTAGAAAGTAAAACAAAGTTGAACGTTTCTGGGTGTTTTAGATGAATAGTGGCATCAGGCTTCACTCCTGCTCTCATGCTCAACTGTAAAAATTAATCCTTTCGGCTTGGTGAGCATCTTTCCTTCACTAATTGAAATGCCTTTTCCCCCCTGAAGTTGAAATTCTCAGTGCCTCTGAACACAGAATTTTCAATTTAGAGTGTGTTGAAATGTGTTTAAAATAATTTATATAGCATATTTGCTTTGGGAGACTACAGGAAGACAGTTCCAAATTTCATTGATAGTACAGCTCAGCATAATGCATGAAACACAGATTAGAATCCCTAACTGCAGTTTCAGACAATATACAGATAATCTTAAAAATTTTAAGAACTGGTTGTAGCAGTTCTGGTTCTTTCTCTAGCTTGTGGCCTGGCCATTATTCTCAATGCTTACCAAAGCCAGTTGTTGTTGTTTTTTTTTAAATCATAAAACCAATTTGTGTATGGTTCCCTTTACAGCAAACCAGGGCTAGAAATATGTTTGTGGACTGTCGTAAAGAGGGGATGGACTATGAATTATTCAGTTGTTAACCACAGTAATTTTTTAGCTGCCATTTTGTATTCTAATAATAGAGACAGCTTGGATGGATTCCTCTTGGAGTTGAAAACTCAGGAAACCTGTTCATTCTTTTCTAGCCCATACCAATAGGTGAATGGGAGAAAATAATATTCTCAGTTTCTCATGTTTACCTGGATGAAAGGGTTTAACTTGTATGTCTTTTTAAATGAACATGTTTATTTTATTATTAAAATATCACAAAACAGAGACTATCCCAGAGAAAGATGCTCATCTTTTTAGTTATATTAAACAATTCAATGAATGGTCTTTTGTTTTTGGTGATGACTGAATAAAACATTCCCCTTGCACTCAGGAAATAAGTAATAAACCTGTTGAATTGTGCATAGCTGCAGAGGATCAAAATCAATGGCCTCTGTTTTTAAAAATATAGTATGTAATATTTAAAAAGGAAGCCTGTTGTTTCTGGGTTGGGTTGTATGCACCTACTGTAGATTAAATGGAATGCATTCGTTAGTAAATTGGTTCACTGGATTCTTCCTGACTGGAAATGTAAATTATCTCTTTTTACATCTAACTCACTCTAATTCTGTTTTCGTGTTGACTCTAATCCAGGCTGTTTCTGGGGGCAACATAGTACAATATGCCTCTTTATTTAAACCATGGAGTCTTGGCCAGCTATCCCCTACTCCAGCTCCATTTTAATTTAGTCACATGTCACATGTCCTTTACTTGAGGCATGCCTCAAGGATCAGTCTAAGAGATGATGCCAGATTGGCAGCACAGTGTAAGGTATGCATTGCAATTGTCAATAAAAGTGGGGTTATTACAAATTACAAATACAGGCTGAAGTTTTTGTTGTGTTTTTTGAGACCTGGTGTCATACAGCCCTGGTTAGCTTGGACTCAACAGGAAGCCCAAGCTAGCAATGAACTTGCACTGATCCTCCTATCTCTACTGCCCAAGTACTAGGATTACCAGCACAATGCTCTTCTTGGTGTTTGTTTCTTTGAGACAAGGTCTCACTGTGTAGTCCTGGCTGAACTGGAACTCACTATGTAGACAGACTGACCTCAAACTTGGATCTTTTTGCTTTTGACTCCCCTGTGCTTGGATTATGATGCCTGACTCACGGTATGCTTTAAAAAAATTATTTACCACCATCACCACCACCACCACCACCACCGTCATCATCATCATCATTGTGGAGTGTGTGTGTGTGTGTGTGTGTGTGTGTGTGTGTGTGTGCATGTGCATGATTGTCAGGGCATTCATGTGGAGGTCAGAGGACAACTTTCAGGAGTCAGTTCTCTCTTTCCATCATGTGGATTCCAGGGATCAAACTTAGGTATTGTATAGCCATCTTACTGGCCCAGAGTGAACTTTTTTGAATTGCAAATGAGAGGAGGCCTCTTTATGAAGGGTGAATGTGACTCAGGCCAGAAGCTGCTCCATCCCCGCATTTCAACATGGCCATTGCTACTTCCTCTGCTGTCATGCGAAAGAAAGAGTTCTTTCTGTCTGATTAGCTCCAGGCTTTGTCAGACTCTGGAAACCTGTGTATCACCACACAGTGACATGCATTGGCTCAGAGGATCAGAGCTGTGGATCTTATTGTTTGTTTTTGAGACAGGGTCTCGTGTAACTTAGGCTCACCTCAAACTCCCTATCACTATGTAGCCAAAGATGACCCTGAATTCATGACCCTTCTGGCCCTCCCTCAAAAGTACTAAGATTATTAGGTGAGTACCACCATGCTCAGCTTAGAGATGTAGATCTCTGATGATGATCTTTGGAGTATGATGACTCCTAAAGTGTATAGTCACACATCATTCCTGTTTGGCTTCTGGCAGAAGATTTACCTTCCTAATTAAGTTCTGCTTAGATAAATAAAGTCCCAGTTTTATACTTTCATAGAGACTTGAATATTATTACAGAGATCAGACATGTCAATTGAGGGACTGAATAGGACAAGAGGGAAAAGAAGGAATTAAATTAAAGAGAGACAGAATGCAGCAGCTTCCAAAGCAGCAAGTAAAATTATTTTTAAGGACTGGTCTCACCCTAGACAATAACAAGACATTTTTCTGCTCCTTGGAAGTATTGACTTTATTTTAAGAGGCAGCTTTAAGGTGTCAAGTTCCCAATATCTTTTATGAAGAAATTTGACTACAAAGCAGGGCTGAACACAAAGAAACTTTTTATCTTATAATTTGCATGTACTTTACGGCTGAATCATTAGTAAAATAAGGATATCTTTTCCGATAATTTTTGAGAGATATATGAAAGTCAAAAGAACATTGTATTTTACTAAACAAAATAAATTTTAAGCTAGGTAAGCTGAGGCAGGAGGATCATAAGTTTGAGGTCATCTTGGGCTACATAGTGATTTCCAAGTCTGCCTGAGCTACATAGCAAGACCCTATCTCAAAACCAAAATTTAAAAACTTTTTTGCAGAAATAGCATTGGATACTGTAAATAAGCACTTAGATTGTGATTTAATCAGTTTGCGTTCTCTGAAGGCAGCTTGGTACTTGGGAATGTGGAATATATTTGGAAAATCTTGATTTGGGAGTAAAGAATCCACCTTCAAGGAAAAACAACAGAATGGAAAGCAGTGGTTTAAGGACTACTGCTACTGGGCCTGGTGGCACACACATATAATCTTAGCACTTGGGAAGTAGAAGCAGGACGATCAGGAGTTCAAGGCTAGTCTCAGCTACGTGACATGCTGTCTCAAAAAGTCAAGAACAAAGAAAAGAAGAGTCAATGTACCTGGAGGTGGCATCTTCCTTTCCTAGATTTGTGTGTGTGTTGCATGCGCATAACGAGGCCAAAAGCTGATGTTGGATGTCTTTTTCAGTTGTTCTCTATTTTTGAGACAGGGTCTCGCCTTGCACCTGGAACTCATAGTTCTGCTAGACTGGTTAGCCAGTGAACCTCAGGGATCTGCCTGTCTCTGGCTCTCCAGCTCTGGGATTACAGAAACGTGCCTGGCTTTTGTGTGCTGGGAACTTGAACTCAGCTTTTCATGCTTGCATGTCGGGAACCTTACTGATAGCCATCTTCACTGCCCATTTGCTAGATCTTTTATAGTGCCCCTTTATTTCTTTTGTATAAGAAAGTTGGGAATTAGTGCTTGGCATATACAAGGTGCTCAGAAAATATTTATTGAATAGAGAATAAGTTGATCTTAATAGAAATTAGTTTTTTAAATTTTCTTCTAGATTGCTTGGGTATCTAACAGTATACATGTAGATTACTAAGAGTTGTTTTTTATTCATTGAAATTACTTTTTCATTAGTGAAAACAAAAAGAAAGCTAGGTCTCCCCTAACACAACAGTGCTCAGTTTTGCTTTTTTTTTTTTTAATGCCAAGCTAAGGTATGTATTTCAAGTTTGTTTTATTTTATTTTGGGTTTGGTTTAGTTTAATTTCTTTTGGCTAGGGACTCGTTACATAGCCCAGGTTGGCCTCCATCTTGTGGCAATCCTCCTGCTTTAGCTTCCTACATCACGTGGGAGTAGAGGCATGCAGTATCATATCTGCCTTAAAAAAAAAAAAAAAAAAGAAAAAGAGACAACTGTGAGAGCTTAGGTTCTGTAACGTCATATGGAAGGTCTTCTTGGCTTTCCCCTCCTGGCCATTTCTTGTTTCTTATGTTACCCAAAGTCTCTTGGTTTTCACTAGTTCTTTTTCCATTTATTTACATAGAACCTTTAAAATTTTTTATTTTTATTTTTGTTGTTTTTTGAGACAACGTCTCATTCTGTAGCCCAATCTGTTCTGGATTTTACTATGTAGCCCATGTAGACAGACTTCCTTGTGGTCCTCCTGCCTTAGCCTCCTGAGTGCTGGGATTAGAGGCAGCCTAGATGACAGTGATCCATCATGACTGGTTTGTAAACTTGATTCTACAGGCAGTTTCAGGCTGGGCTTTATTGTTTTTTTTTGCTGGGTGGCTGTGCTTTGAGCTGTTAGTGCTAACTGAAAGCACTGTAACTGATATCTCTGGCATCTGAGCTCCTTAATGCCCATCTCATAGCATTTGGACTGTCTCCAAGGTGAAAATCATATTTTTAATAAAATGGTGGAAGGGGGATGATAGAGATGGCTCAGTGGTTAAGAGCACTGGCTGCTCTTGCAAAAGACCCAAGTTCAGTTCCCAGCACCCACAGGCGACTGCTAACAACTCTCCATAACTCCAGTTCCAGGGTATCTGATGATGCCCTCTTCTGACCTCTGCAGGCGTTGCATGACACGTGTGCAGTTACATGCAGACAATACACTCATACACATAAAATAAAAATAATAATAAGTTTTACAAAGCTTTAAAAATAATAAAATGGTGTAAAATTGATTAATTGACCAACTAATTAACCAGTTAACTAGGCTTTGATGAATAGCTCTGAAAGTGATATCTTTTTTAAAAAGTTGCAGATGGAAGCAGTTATATAGGCACAAGGAGTGCCAAAAATCTTTGCCAAATGAGTTGCTAAAGATGATCTCTAATAAAGGAATAAGTGTTGGGATGTAGCTCAGTTGGTAGAATGTTTGCCTACCATGCATGAAGCCCTATGTTTAGTTTCCAATACCGCATAAACTGTGTGATGGAACATGCCTATAATCCCAGTACTTGGGAGATAGAGGAAGGAGGATCAGAAATTCAGGGCCATCCTTGACTACATAGTGAGTTCAATGCCAGTCTGGGCTATAGGAGATCCTGTCTATCAAAAAAAGAAAGAAAGAAAGAAAGAAAGAAAGAAAGAAAGAAAGAAAGAAAGAAAGAAAGAAAGAAAGAAAGAAAGAAAGGGAGAGAGAAAGAAAGAAGGAAGGAAGAAGGAAGGAAGGAAGGAAAGAAAGTGAGAGAGAGAAAGAGAGAGAAAGAGGAGAGAAAGAGAGAAAGAAAGGAAGAGAGAAAGAGAGAAAAAGAGAAAGGGAGGGAGGAAGAAAATGATAACTAACTTTGGAATATCCTTCCCACCAAGATAAGTTAGTGTTAGAAGGATTTAGGTACATTGTACACCTCTAACTCAATCATCTGAGGCCCCTAGGAAAGCACGGTCTTCAAAGGTAAGCCTGCTTCTCAACTGCTTAGGCCACTATATCATTAACGGGGGGACCACTGTCAGTTATGAGGAGATTCTCAGCCTTCTTATGTTTGCCATGGCCCCCAAATCGTAGAGCTCTAAAAAGTAAACAGTGCTATGAGTGTGTAAGCCATTTTCTCATCCTATGAAAGGACAAGGAAAAATCATTATGGATATTAAATATTGTTTTGGGGACATATGTCCAGCTACTGCGAAGTGTTGATATATATTATTGGGGATGGTGAGATGGATCAGGAGAGTGGAAGTGCTTGCTGCCAAGCCTGGTGAGCTGAGTTTGAGCCCTAGGATCCACATGGTAGAGAGAGAGAACTGGCTCTTGCAAGTTGCCCTCTGACCTTCACACACCCACTCCTCCAACCCAGAATGAATGAATAAATGTAAAATAAAAAAGAAATATATTTTTGAATGGAATGTATTATTAAAATATAAAAATGGACTATTTTCCAAATATTCATTTGTGAGTTATTGTTATTAACACAGAAACATTTCCTGGTAGAAATGAGGCTTTACATGGTGATTATGTTTTTTGGCTGGCCCACAACAACCTACTTAATACTTAATACGGCTGAACTACATGACTCACAGAGACTAAGTAGCAGGTGTGATGCTGTGTCTCTGGGAAAATGTGTTCATTCCAATTTAGAACACTAGGAAGTCATTGCCTCTTCTGGAGGAGGTGGTGGTGGGGGCTGGGGAAGCCACCTCTAGGTCTAGCATGCAGATACTCCAGCAGCTGAGGCATTACCCATCTACCTCCCCCCTTGAAAATTGGCAGCCACCATGGCCCCTGAAAAGGCTGTGGTGACAGGCTCACAGAAGGAGGGGTGGGGTAGGGGGAGCCAAAGTGGCTGACTGCCTGTGAGGCAGCTGGTTCTAGGCCCCCTGCTTCCTGTCTTTGGCTTGGCAAGCACTATTGACAAGAGAAATGTTGTTTCTCCCTTTCTTTCATGCCCATTATCTTTCTGGTAAGCTTATCCAAAACCAGTTGTTCTCTCTTGCACTATCTTTTAATAATTCTATGGCTGCCCTTTCCTAATATGCCTTTATCAGTCCTTATCCAAGCTCCTCTTCCCCAAACACTGAACACTCAGCTGAAGATAAATCTCAGCTGCAGAGAAAGTGGAGCTTTCCCCAAAGGCATAATAACAGGGAAGGATGAAGTCCTAGACTGAGACACACTGATGCTGGGGCAGTAGATTTGGTGAATTTGAGATGTGAGTAGTAAGGCATTAAGCTTAGATCTTGGTTCCTTTCCTAACTGTGGGGCTGAACTTCTTGAGTCTTCCATGAGGTTCAAGTCATCTATAAGCCTGGGTTAGAAGGTGAATGTGTAGAAATCCACACAGACAAGAGAACATATATGGTTAAACTGACCGGTCACAATGACAGTCCCAGTCCAAATGCTACTGTGCAGTAGCAGGAAGAGAGATAGAATTTGAATTTATAAACAGGTCAGTAATATTTTTAAAAATCAATTTATAAAAGGTATTAATTATATTAATTTATAATACTCC
>NW_008344555.1:1393889-1415695 GCF_000622305.1 Nannospalax galili | reverse complement strand
CCACATACACACACATACACACACACACATACACACTCACACATACACACACATACACACACACATATACACACACATACACACACATATTCAGAACTGAGATTTTGAACCCTGAGCCTCAAAGATGGTAGGTAAACTCTACCACCAAGCTACATCCCTAGCCTTTTTCACTTTTTATTTTGAGGCAGGTCTCACTAAGTTGCTTAGGCTGGCCTTGAAGTAATGTCTATAGTCCAGGCACGCCTTGAGCTAGCAACATTCCTGCCTCTGCCTCCTATGTAGCCAGGCTTATAGCCCTATACCACCAGGATCAAATCACTATATATATTTCTATATGGAGAAATGCTCTGGCCATAATACAGGGATGTTGTATGTGGACCTCTTAGAAGGTAATCTTAGCAAAACTTGAAGAAATTGGTGTTTTGGTTTATGTATGGCCTTTCATGTACTTGGCTAGTGTATGACTCTATGCTCAATTGCCTTGAGACCTGAAGACCAGATTTGAGACATTGGGGAACCAGCTAAGATGATCTTTGAGATCCTCTATTCAGAAGAAGGATCAATAGACTTCTCACTGGCATCTTTTGGTCATATTCTTCTCACTTTGCAGAAGATGTGAAAGCTACAGGAAAGTGCTCTTGCCTTCCTAAGGTCCTCACAACTCTTTAGCAGTGGCAAATCTGGGATTGAAGCCAAAGTAGTCTGACCCTCGCACCAGCGCTCTTTTCAATATACCTCATGTTGTTGCAACTACAGGCCCAAGCCAGAGCTTGTTTCCTAAATTGCTGAAATGCAGAGAAATGGAGAAAATAAAAGTCAGATAAGCATAGGATCTGTTCTTTTAAGTTTGCTCCATATTCAGTAGGAACAGTTATTAGGCTGGGTACAAATGCCATCCACTATATTCTAGTAAGTGGAATGCTAGTGGATGATGAGTCCAGCTTCTGAGCTAAAGGCACTATTTGTTGCTGACTTTGTGACTGCCTTTAGTAGGAGCCCTGTGGACATCTCCCAGGTTGCATTCGCAGAGCCAGAAGCAGTGCTACCAGTGAAATGTGACTAAGCAGCTCAGATTTGCTTTCTCAATCATACTGCATAATGACATTTCCTTCAAAGTTCAGGGGTTAACAGAGGCAGTATGTCAGCTGTGAGAATTAGAGACTGTGATTCAAGATGAGCTAACTTAATTTAAGATTCTGTTTAATAAGAGCAAGAGGAACAAAGAAGTGTTGGAATGTCTTTCAATATTTCAAATCTTTTCTTTAAACAGGCTTGAAATACGAGCTGTGTGTCCTACTGCTTCCACTGAATCACTCACTTTTCAGTTGATTAGATTTTTTAAAATGAGTGATGGAGTCAATTGTGATCACTCTAAACCCTAAATTAACCTGAAGTGAGAGTTGGCTGGGTGCTACTGAAGGCACACTGACATTAAAGGCTTTAACAGTTCTGAAGCAGAACAAGAGGCAGATTCCTTTCTTAACTAGGATGTGACTGGCCTGCTGTGACTGGTTAACTCAAGTGGTTAAGGCTCATTGATAAGGAAATTAGGAGGTTGAATGTCATGACATGAGGTCCATATGGCTTAGCTTGCTGTTGTAACCTCAAGTTGGACCACCCCCACCCACCCACCTGACTAGTGCCTCACAAAATATGAACATCCCTTCCTGACTTCTGGCAAATGTGGCATGAGTTGTCTCCTGAAATGGGAAGGACAGCCCAAGAATTAGCAAAGGCCCCTTTGGAGGCAGTCTAGTCATATGGGAGAGTTTCTTTTTGCTACAGTTAGTTGAATTAGTCATTTTAGGGATTATAACAAACTGCTTCCAGATGGTACAGATGCTACTTGTACTGATAACAGCAAGGGATTTCTTCCTGTGTGCAAACCCACGGATGGCTTTTCTGTAGTTTTCTGTGTCTCATGAAAGCATCAAGTATGTGTGCAAGGCTATAATACCCTTCAGAATACTCACTTGTGTATGGATTTGAGGCACGGTCTCATGTATCTCAGGCCGGCCTCTCAACCTTTATATGTAGCTGAGGAAAAACTTGACTTTCAGATCCTCCTGCCTCTACCTCCTGAGTTCTAGGATTATATGAAGTGCTGGGGATAGGATCCCAGGCTTCATGCAGGCCAGGCAGCCACTCTACTAACTGAGCTATATCCGCAACTCTTGTATATTTTATTGGTTCCATCACTTTCTTGCCCTGTGACTTAACTACTTTGAGTCTTAGTTTATTCATGTAAGGAATGGAGGGTATAATTGTTCACATATTGCAGGCTTGTTGTCTTAGCCCATTATGGTAACAAAATATCATAAGCTGGATACTTTATAAATAACAGACATGTATTTTTTATGATTCTGGAGGTACACATAGATTCAATATCTGATTAATACATGCTTGTGATGTCTTCACACCGTAAAAGGGGCAAAGCAGCTCTCTGAGGTTCTTTTTTTAATAAATCCCATTCATGGGGGGGTCTACCTTCATGACCTAATAACCTCGCAATGGTCCATCTTCCAAATAATAGCACATCAGGAATTAAGGTTTCAGTGTATGAATTTTGGTGACACAAACATTCCAGTCATTGCAATATATATTTAATCTCTAAGCGTTAAGCCAGGGAGATGGCAGGGGCCTAAAACAAACCAGTAATGGTGGTTATATAATTAGCGAGGGAGGCACTGGGGATGTGACTCACTTGGTATGTGGCCTGCCTAGCATGCATGAAGTCCTGGGTTCAAGCACTGCAAAGAACCGGTGTGGAGGCATATGCCTATAAACCTAGTACTCTGGAGGTGGAGGCAGGAGGATCAGAAGAAGTTCAAGGTCATCGTTGGCTAAGCCTAACCTAGACTACATGAGGCCTTTTCCAAAAATGATTAATGAGGGAACAGAGAATGGAACAGAGGATTGGGGTAATTTCTTGTCATGTGCTTCTTTGCCTTGTCAATTTAGGGTTTCAGGAAGTGCCATAAAATAGCATACATGTTGAAACTGAGAGCTAATCCAAAAGGATCTATTTGTGAAGTCATAAAAATATTAACTTCTGTGTAATTTATACTGGCAGATCCCCAAGATTTCACACCTGGTGTTTAGAGGATGGAAAATAGGTTTTGCTGTCCTTGTGGATATCCAGAATGGAAAAATGTGGGGAAACATTTAAAAACTAAATGTCTTGTCTCATTTCATCTGCTAATGTTGGAGTGGACCTCAGACGGGTTTTACGTGAATACTTTAAAAAAGAGTCTTTAATAAGGTTTCATTCCTGCCTTTTCTATTGCTGGTTTTGTTTCTTTAAACTTGAGCCTCATTAATCTGGTTGCTGGTGTGGTGCCTTGAAACCATCTATCAGTAATCTAAGAAGTACTTTTTTCTTTGAGTCACAGTAGTGGCAAAACAAATGAAGGGTGGGGTCTTACTGTTTATCTGACATTCAGGGATACAACTGGAACTAACTGGCTTATTTCTGGCCCAAATAAGTATAAAGGAAGTTCAACTAATTTGAGGCTCAGTCATACACCAGACACTAAACATTCTAGAATGGCTTGCCCAGAGACCTAGAAGATGATGTCACCATGACGTTGCCATGATTTGACTTTGAAAAGCACTTGTAAAAATTACATACAGAATAAATGTGCAAATTTATTTTACCTTTCAATGAGTCCTAGGGTTTGCAAACAGAAAGAGGAATTGGTTCTCTGTTTTGTATGCATAAATAAGGGACATTAGAACTGTGTGTCATGCTGGTAAACACTAACACTAAAGATTCAGAGACAGAGGCAGGAGGATTGCTGGAAGTTCAAGGACAACTTGATCTGCGTAGTATGTTCCAGGCCAGCCAGAGCTACATAGCAAGACTGTCTCAAAAAACAAAACAAAAGAAAATGAAACCAAAAATCAACAACAAAAAGTCATGTTAGTCCTACTCAAGTAGGGCTTGTACTGTACGCCAGCTTTCCTTCTTTTCTTCATCCCTCTGCACCTTGAGGGATGCTCCCTCACTTTTTCCCAGTTGGGTGCCAGTGCACTTTTGGTCTTTCTGAAATCCTTATCATCTCTAGACTTACTCTCAAATTGCTCATTTGTGGTATGATATAAATGACTGACACTGACTGAAAACCATGTCCTTCTCTCTAAATTTTTCCTTTTCTGTAAGTGATACATCTCAAGTTCATAGAAGAAAGATATGAAGTAGAACTATGATTATTGAATTTGGAGAGGCTGAGAATGTAGTTCAGTTGGTAGAGTACTTGCCTAGAATGCACAAAGTCCTGCATTTGATCCTCAGTACTGTATGGACTGGGCATGGTGGTGTATACCTGTGATCTCAGCACTGGAGAAATGGAGGCAGGAGGATCAGAAGTTCAAGGTCATCCTTGGCTACAGAACATGTTCAAAGCCAGCCTGGGCTACATGAAACCCTACATCAAAAATAAGTTGTATTTGAAACTTAGGAATATATGCTGTGGTACAGTACTTTTGTAGTTGTATCTGGTTCTCCAAATGCTCTGAAGTAATAATCCATGTGCATTGCCCACCTTTTCTGCCAGTCCCCAGGGGCCCCTAGTAGCTCCTTCCTGTATAGGTCCTGCTAAGAACAGGCGAGCAGTGAGAACAGTATCTGTGTACAAACTTGAGTGTATTTGAGTTTTCTCAAAAGGGAACTGGGTGCAGGAAGTCAAGGCCACTTCCTCATGCACAAGCAGTGACTTTTGTTGATGCTCATTTCATTTTATGAGCAATTCATTTATTTGAAAATTCAAATTCCAGGATAATTTAATCATTCCAACATTGCCATTTGCAGTCAACCTGGGTAAAGAATAAGCAACTAAAACGAGGGGGGAGGGTTCTCTCTCAACTTTTTGCTCTCATTGTCTTTTTATTTTTCATTTTTTTGGTCTTTTTGTGGCAGGATCTTCCAAGTAGCCCCAGAGATCCGCCTGCTTCTGCATCCCCAGTGCTGGGACTAAAGGCGTGTGCTACCATGCCCAGCCTTGCTCTCATGTCTTATTCTAACATATACTTCTGTTTCTTGTTTTAGAATCTACCCACCTCCTCCAGACCCACCCAGTGCACAAATCCATAGGCACACATGTATGCATACTCCCACCAGGAATTAAATACCAGTGAATTTCACAAACAGTCCAGGTTAGACTCAGTGGGTTAGAAAGCAGAGCAAAAACACAATGAATGTAGGAAAGGGGCTTTGTGGTGGGTGGTTATACGAAAGTATAAAAGGAACAAATTTAAGAAGAAAAAAACCAAGGGAATTGATTTGCCTTGTGATCATTTTGGCACAGATACCATGAACATTATCCTACTGGATCGGTTCTAAGGGAGATTCAGCAAATCTGAATTCCTCTGGGGTTGTGGATGCTCATGACATAGGGTACTGCATTTTGTTCACCTAGGCTTTGACGAACTGAAAGAGGACTCCAGTCAGTTCATTCCTAGAAAACGTTGCACTTTACATATTTGGAATGTGGTATAAGTTAACTCCAATAATGTTAATGCTGCCCTTGTACTAAAAGTGTATCAGTGTGTCTTATTTTACTTATTTATTATTGTGGTGTGTGTGTGTGTCTGTGTGTCTGTGTGTCTGTGTCTGTGTCTGTCTGTCTGTCTGTATGGGTAGGCCTGTTTCATGGTGTGGTTGTCGAGGTTGGACAACTTTCGGGAAGTGACTCTTTACTTCCACCATGTGAATTTTGGGGATCAAACTCAGGTCATCAAGCTTATCAGCAAGAGATTTACCCATTAAACCATCTCAGCAACCTAGTATCTCATGTTTTAGATGCAGTTGGGCTCCTTCAGTCATTTAACTTTAAGTCTGTGTATTAGGTGAATAATAAAGCTGTGACTCCCAGAACAGGTAGACTTGCGTAGGTCACATTAGCATATATGTATATGGACCTTCACATTTGAAGATAAATGGATTGTATATACTTTAATTCTAGAAATAAAATTTGAGTCTTCAAGAACCTATACAAAGTTGGGTGTGGTGGCTCACACATATAATCCTTGCATTCAGGAAGATGAAGATGAGGCAGAAGGATTGTTCTGGGTTCAGAGCCAGCCTGGGATACATAGTGACTAGACTAGTCTAAAGAGTGAGACTCTGCCTCAAAAAAGAAAGAATGTATACAAAAATGAGATAAAGATTTGTCTTGATTATGTAACTATGTGTATTAAATATTGATGAAAGATGCTAATGGGAAGACAGATGCTTCAGTATTAATGATTTCCCATGTGAAAAGGTACATTTTACTCCCATCACCCCATTTGAAGAAAAGTAATGCGTTGTTTGCTTTCTTTCTGGAAGAAGTCTTTTCTGAAGGAGCATTTCTATCCAGAAGGTGGCCATTTGGTAACTTTATTTCATTCATTCATTCATTCATTCAGTCAGTCAGTCAGTCAGCCATTCACTCAGTGTGATTGTATATGTGTGTGCATGGCATGCATGCACACATGTGTGCATGATAGATATGAATATCTGCTGAATCTTTAAAACAGGATCTTGTTATATAACTCTGGAGCTTGCTGTCTAGATCACGTTGGTCTTGAACTTTTGGTGATCATTCTGCTTCAGCTTTCTGAGTGCCAGGATTACAGATGTGGGTCACCATGCCTGGCTTTTATCTCCACAGTTGACTAACTACTTTATAGATCGTGTCAGTTCTTGAGAATATTAACCTCAAATATACATATTTGAGAGTATATTTTAGAAGTCTCAATACATCTTAATACATAGACTATATTTTAAAAGACAACATTTTATATTGCATTTAAAACCACAGCAGGGCTGGAGAGACGGCTCAGCAAGTAATGGCACTCATTGCCAGGCTTCACAACTTGAATTTGATCCCTGGGACCCACAGAGAACCAATTCCCTAAAGTTGTCCTCAGTCCTTGATGTGCCCACTGTGGCATGTGTTCATACCCACCCCTAATAAATAAATAGATAAAAGATAAAACAACAAGTCAGGAACAGTAGCCTATCAGAATGGTAACTAAGACTGGCAAAGTAATATTTTTTTTCCCATTTCTTTGAGGCAGAGTCTCACTCTAGCCCTGGCTGATCTGGAACTCTGTAGCTCAGGCTGGCTCAGATTCCTGGCAGTCCTCCTGTCTCAGCTTCCTGAATGCTGAGACTATAGGCATGAGCTACCATGCCTCGCCACAATGGAATTTTGTATTGCCTTAAAGTAACGTCAGGAAAGCCAGAGGTCATACCTGGAAAAGTTATTTAAGGCCAGGAAGAACCTATAAACTCAACTGACAAAAAGCCAAATCCTCACAGTTCAAAAATGATCTGAGAAGGGCAAGATCAATCAGCAGGAACTGAGGTTGAGAGCAAAAGGCAGATCTAGACAGAAAGTTGTGCAACACAGAGATGGGATCCTGAGCAATTGGACAGCATTCGGGAGGAAAGGGAGGAGAGACGGGTTCTTGTGACAGTGTCACTAATGAATACAGCAAATAAGAAGCAGGGTGGAAAGCTGTTTATTTGTAGACTTCTCAGGACATTCTGAAGGTGGCAGGCAGTAACCATAGCCCATGTGTAAGCGCTTCCTGTAACGGCTGCGGATCTTGATAGGTTCAGATCAGAAGAGTGGATCTGAATGTGCGCTGCAGGTTTCCTGGTGGGTGCTGCCTTCAGCTTGCCCCTCATTTCCCTCTACTGCCTTGTTCTGACTCACTGATGCCACCACATGTCATTAGGCAGCTCAGCTGCCGTTCTTATTTCTCCTGAAGGTATGCAGAGCTTTGCATCTTGGCTTGTGCATTTTTTTTTTCCTGCGAGCTGGCGGAAGTGGCCTTTTCACAGTTTTGTTTATTGAGTTGATTACTTTCAGTGTCTTATGCTCTCAATTTTCCTTTCTGATAGGTATTTGATCCTGATGACCTTTATTCAGGGGTCAATTTCTCCAAGGTTCTGAGTACTCTTTTAGCTGTTAATAAAGCAACAGAAGGTAAGGCATGCTTGTGATTTATGAGTTTGGGGGCGTTTTTGAATCCATATGTTTTTAGAAGCCAACTAAGGCTATAATTGTTCAATTGGTACAAATTTCTTCCCTTCCCCCCAATAAATCCAAACAAGTGTTAAATATTTTAATTTCTCATAAATTTAATGTTTTGGGTTTGTTTGTTTGTTTTGTCTTTTTGAGACACTGTCTCCCTATAAGCCCCAGTCGTCCTAGAACTCACTATGTAGACCAGGGTGGCCTTGAACTCACAAAGATCTGCCTGCCTCTGCTTCCCAAGTGCTGGGATTAAAGGCGTGCACCACCATGCCCAGCGAATTTCTCACAACTTTAACTTATTCATAGCATAACATCATATAACTTCATAACTTAAGCATACACAGAAAATAACAAATAAGGAAAAAAAGATACATACTTAGGATTCAAGCCCACTTATCACAGTTATTATATCATTAACAAAATAAGAACACAAAGTGATTTCATTCCAAGCTTTTGAATTACCAATTGAGTATAACAAGACAGAAATTAAAAAGGGAAAGACCAGTTCCCTTTTTTAAAAAGTAAAGTTTACAAAACATCTTCATCACTTCCCTTTCCCCACCAGAGATATTTTTCTTACAGTTTTCCATATGTCTTTGTCTATGAAAAGGAATTCCTCAGTAACTTTGCACTATGAGTGAAACAGATTCATAGTGAATGGATAGTAAGTTATTTAAATATCTTTTATCCCCTATACCGAAAGCTATTGAGTATAAATCCTGGTGAAGAAGAAAATAATGAACTTAGAGTAAAATCCATCCATTTTTTCTGATGTCACAGCTCAACCACAGTGATAGTAAAAATCAGAGTTCAAATGCTTTAAGTCTTTTTCCTGGGTCTAGGCCCCAAGTGGTTTCATTCAGTCTTTGAAATAACAGTGGGGGTGGACATGATGATGATGATGATGAAGTCCACATTATAGATAAAGAATACACACTGGGTGTGGTGGCACATGCCTTTAATCCCAGCACTCAGGAGGCAGAGGCAGGCAGATGCCTGTGAGATAGAGGCCAGCTTGGTCTACATAGTGAGTTCCTGGCCAACTGGGTCTACGGGAGACCTTGACTTAAAAAAAAAGAAAGAATGCCAGGCCCACAGTTACCCAACTAGGAGATAAATGACTGAGCCAGGATTCAAACCTTCAAACCCACACAGCACTGACTCCAGAGCCCTTATGCTCAAACATGAATCCTACTACTGCTCAGTGATTCAAGAGACAAGAGGCTGTATGCCCAGCACTGCCAGGTGGTACGAAGGAATTAAAAGCTATCATCCCCTTGAGAAAATTACCATCTATTTAAGGAGACTCAACTTACCCATGTGAAACAATTAGAAAACAAGAGCAGACAATGTAATCAAGTGCCAAGTAGAATGGAGCATCTAGGAAATGATCAAGTAATTATAGTTTTACCCGAAAGAGCTGTATATAATAGCAAGGCATGTAAAAATACTTCTCCAAAGTTGTTCTTTTGCTATTTAGAAAAAAATACTTTTGAGCTATTGCAAGGCATATTGCAGAGAGTACAGCTAATTCAAGTAACTATATTTAACACACATGACAACTATCCAGTTCTGGGCAGAGAGGATCGTATAATTCTAACATTATGCCACACAAATTATATGTTCCCTTGCCAAACTCTTCTAGCAAGTTTTACAGTCTCTTCCCTTACCACAGATATTTATAAAAATACAAGGAGGTGAAAGTTAAAACCCACAGCATCAAGGAAATTACTTGGATACTGAGCTTGTCGCGTAGGGAATGTTTGGGGTTTAGACTTTTGCAGTTTATATCTTTTAAAAATAAATGGAGAGGAAAAGAAGTCTCATTTGAATTTGTCAAGAAGCCAACTTCTCTCTTTAATACACTCTCAGCATACTCAAAACATCCAGCTCAGCTCCAGTCTGATCAAATTTCACAAGGAATCAAGCAAGAGAATAGTTCTATGTTTGATTAAAAAATTACTCTAGTGTCAAGATTGTATCTGTCTCAGACACACCCTCTCTCTCATTCTCCCCCCCCCAATACACCAGGGAGACTACATTATATGTGCCATGCATATTGTTACATGTATGAAAAGAACCATTGAGTTATGGGGAAACAAACAGAGAGAAATTTGAAATATTCAAAAGTAATAAGATCTGCAAACAGCTGTTTGGTACCCGATATAGTTCTGCATTGGAAAACAGGGCATACTGTGGCAACTGGTTCAGGAGGAAAGACCTGTAGGCAAATGGGTTAAGAGAAAATGTGGTTCTGTCGCTGTTTTTCATTATATTGGACAGCAGTGGCCAGTAAGGTTAAGAAGGAAAAAGTTGGCCACCCCTAAAAATGGGACGGGAAGACTGAAATGCATGGCGGGTTCAGAGTGATAACAGTTTTAATTGCAGCTAGGATGACTTTGATAATGTCTCATGAAAGATCTCATGTTGTAGGTGGTTTTTGTTCATGAGGGGTTCTTTACCATGTCTTTTCTTCTTTTTACAGATCAGCTATCAGAAAGACCATGTGGACGGTCCTCTTCTCTTAGCACTGCTAATAGTTCCCAGACAAACCCACAGGGAGCTGTTTCTAGCACAGCTGCAGGGCTTCAAAGCCAGTCAAAGGCAGTGGTAAGTAGAGTCCCCAGTCCTCCTTTTGTTTTAAGATCCATCAAATCAAATCATCATCCCAGTGTGGGTCTCTCCTTCCCCTCAAGGGCCGTTGGCCACTGGTCCACGAGGACAAAGGGAGCAGAAGCGACGAACGGGTTCAGGATGGCCAATGAGCATGATGGAAAAGACTTTCCGGGGAGTCAGATTCAGTGATACAGCTCCGTTTATTCAGTGGGAGTCAGGGAAAATATAGTGTGGAGGCAGCAGCCAAAGCTTCAGCTGATAGGTGCTCATAGTATGCTTTATTTACATGTGGTAGGGGGATCCTATCATCCGACTATAGGGCAATGCCTAATTATCATATAGAAAAAAACCTAGGGGTAGTTTTATTGCAGGTAACTATGCCAAAGGTCATGTTCCAAATAAGGTCAGGCATCCGTGCTTGGTGGCACTTTCCAGGTAAGTCAGGCAGAGAGCAGGAGGCCCCTGTTGAGAAAGGGAGTCCTTCCATATAGCGCCGAGCCCCTTAGAGCTATCTGGACATGGAGTACTACAACCTTAGCAGCAGGGTCCCCCAACAATCCCAGTTTCACTTCCATACTTGATGACAACTACTTTGTTTGTTTCTGGTATCACCAAGTAATGAGGTATGAAATGAGTACCAGTTCTGACTAGAATGGTGGGATAAATGAGGCATGTGGGCCCAGGATCTGAAAACCAGGGTGGAAGCCCCCGCTTTGTTGCTTACTATACTACAATAAGTCACTTACCTGGGAATACAATGTAAACGTCGGTCATTATGACTCCAGATGGTACTATGCTGCTGTTCTCCTTACTCCTCAGCTTATTAGGATGAAATTGTACCTGGTACTTGTAGGCAATCAACCAAATTCATTATTGTTCTGGTCGTTATTGGCATCTTTATTTTTTTCTATGAATTCCTATTGAGCAAGAAATTTTAGCTGGGTGTGGTGACACAAACCTGTAGTGCCAGCCCTCTAGAGGCTAAGGCAGGAGGATCAGTAGTTTGAGGTCAGCCTGGATTACACAGTGCATTCAAAGTCAGTTAGGATACATAGTGAGGCCTTGTCCCCAAAACAGACCCACTTTTAAATATCAGCCCACATTAAATCTCTGTATTGGCATTTCCCAGTTGTCTTTGCATTTGGTCTTACTAGGTTTTATGTGGGAAGAAATATCCTATATCCTGCTCTTTCTTGTCAAAAGCCACTTGCTTACTGTAGGGCATCATAGCCTGTTGTTTCCAAAGCATCTAAATGGGTGTTTCTTATCCTCTCTGAGATCACCCCTCCTCATTCTTTCGAGACAGGATCTCACATAAGCCAGCCTGGCTTCAGACTCACTTTGTTTCAGAAAATGACTTTGAATTTCTGATCTTCGTGCCTCTGCCTCCTTAGTGCTAGGATTACACGTGTGTGCAATCACACCTGGTTTATGCAGGGCTGAGGACTGAACCCAGAATCCTGTGCATGCTAGACAAGCACTCTACCAACCAAACAATAGCCCCCACCCAACCCATCCCTTTGAGAATCTGATAAATCTGATGGTACCATATTCCTTGCCTCCTCTTAAACTGCATACAAAAACTTGTGTGAATAAACTCATCTCTGTAAAGATCCATTCAACTTATCAGATTCTCAGAAGGGTTTGTGACCCTCAAAAGTTAAGCTCAATCCATACAAGGCAGATTAAGAGCTGATATATACATGATTCTGAGGTTTTTTTCAGAGTCTTCTGTAGCTCAGGGTTAGTGTTACAGTTGATATATGTAGTTGAAGATAATCCTGAACTCCAGATCCTCTTCCCTCTGGATCCCACATGCTAGGATTACAGGCATGTATCCACATGTGCCCAGACTAACTGGGATATTTCATCTTTGCTTATGACTTAAGTCTTAGCCAAATTTGGATACATTAGTGACTGAGAGATGGGAGAGATTTTTGTGAGAGTAAGTTAATAGCTAATATTTGGACTAAGTTTTCTATTGGATAGAGGCAGGATGGAATGGTTTATTAGTTTACTTGGTTACCTGGTTTAGTTAAGTGACATCTTAAAAAACTGGTGAAGGAAGAGAGAAATGAATTCTGTAACTGCATACAAACATGCACATCCTGACAAATGCAAACTTTTTTTACAGTTTAGAAATGTTTACAGTTCAAATTTTTATTTATTTGTATGTGTGTGTGTGTGTGTGTGTGTGTGTGTGTGTGTGTGTGTGTGCAGGTGCATGTGGAGGTATGGCGGTCAGGGAACAACTTTTTTGGAGTTGGTTCTCTTCTTCTGTCACAAGTTCCAGGCATCAATTGCAGGTCATCAGGCTTGAACTGGAAGCACTTTTAATCACCTAACTGTCCTGAAGACCCTGCATACATTTGCTTATAAATTTGAAAGGGCCATTAATCCTTACAGAAGTCTATTAATAATTAGCTTCTAAGTTTCTCAGGGATAAGCTCCTTCACATGTACACAAAAGCACCATTAAATGGACTCCATGCATTTGTGTGTGTGTGTGTGTGTGTGTGTGTGTGTGTGTGTGGTCTAGAAATTGAAAAGTGGGGTGAACATGGGAGGAGTTGGAGCAGGGAGTGGGAGGGATGGACATGATGTAAATATGGTACTCGTATATGAAATTCTCAAAAAAAAACAAAACTGAGAAATAGATTAGGCATGGGATCCCGTACATGTAATCCCAACACTTGGGAGCATGAGAGGCAGGGGGATTGCTGACAGTTCGAGGTCTGCCTGGGTTACATTGTGAGTTCCAGGCCAGTCTGAGCTAATGTAAGAGTCTGTCTCAAAAAATACAAATGATCAAATAAATAAATAATAACTGAGATGGGGCAGAGGCGTACTCTTATTCAGCCCACTTTATTTGCGTAGATCCACATAATTTCTACCCGTGCCTCACTTAGATGGGCACTTAATCTGGTGTGGCTTTGTTTCTTTAGGAGATGACGGAAAATGGAAGTCACCAGTTGATAGTAAAGGCAAGATTCAACTTCAAGCAGACTAATGAAGATGAATTGTCAGTCTGTAAAGGGGACATCATTTATGTCACTCGGGTTGAAGAAGGAGGCTGGTGGGAAGGCACATTAAATGGCAGAACAGGCTGGTTCCCTAGTAATTATGTCCGAGAAATTAAACCCAGTGGTAAGTGAAGCTTTTAAAAGTCTTTTTTAAAAATGTGATACTTGTACTTTCATGGTATTCTTATTGAAAATGCTTTTGTTTTAATTAGGTAATAAAAACAGTTTACACTTGTATATGTATGCAAAAATAAGACGAGAACAGAACTAGGGAAATTAGATCTGTTGAAACAAAGTCGTTTTTTGGATCACATGAAAGCAACAGAAGCTTTAAAAAAACAAAGGAATTCAAAACTCAGACAACTGTTCCACCTTAGCTATACTATGTGCCTTTCTGTCAACTGATTCTGGCCCATGGCACACAGTGCAGCGCTTTGTGCTGTTTCTGTCACCTTGTCAGAATACAATAATAAGGCCAAGAGCTCATTTCCTTTTTTTTTTTAAGCTCTTTAAGCAGACTCACAACCTCAGAGATGTGTGTGAGAGATAACAGTCAGCAAGTGGCAGGAAGCTGTTTGGCTCCTTTATGACCAAGGTTGTCCTTAACTTACTGCATATCACTAGCTACATTCCCTTCTCCCTAATAATATATGGACAATGAAAATCTACTTGCTTTTTAGAGTCTTTCTTGGAGACTTTTTTGTTTATTCTTCTTAAATAAGAAGACAGGCTCTGCTGATAATGCTATAAAGAAATTGGCAAGGCATTGTGGCACATGTCTATAATCCTAGTATTTCAGTAGAGGCAGGAGGATCAAGGACTCAAAGTAATCTTTAGCTATTTATATAGAGAATTCTAGGCTAGCTTGAGCTACATGAGACCTTGTCTGAAAAAACCAAACAACAAAAAATGGATAAAATCCTTTTCTACAACTAATTTATAAACACATATGGTAATACACATAAGGGTTTAGTTATTACATCTCTATATTTTTCAAAAATATTTATCCAAGGGCTACTTCGAGTTAATAGCTTGCTTCTTGATACATTGTCTTTTTTGTACATGTCTTCATTGATTTTTTTGAATGCCTCAAAATCGATACTGTGGGGTCAGAGAGGTGGCTCAGTGGGTGAAGGTACTTGCTGTCAATCCTAGCAACCTGTGCTAGCCACCCCCCAAACAAATACCAAAATAAATTAAAAGTAAAAAATGATACTGTGGGCCAGTGAGATGACTGAGTGGGTTAAGATGCTTGCTACACAACCCTGATTACTTGAGTTCAACCCTTAGAAACCACAAAAAGGTGGAAGGAAAGAATGAATTCCACAAAGCTGTGATCTGACCTCAACATATTGTGCCATGGCATGCATGCCACCCTTCCCCCACACAATGCTTATACATACACACAATAAAAATTAAAAATTAGTACTGCTAATTAATAAAATGTAGGCTCACTGTTAACAAAAATATGAGAGAAATATAATAGCATAGGTAATAAAAGTTTCTTTTCCCTTTACAGCTGATAGTTGTTCCCAGATAAGTGCTACTAGGTTTTTTTTTGTTTTGTTTTAGAAGTTTTTCCTCTAAAGTAGTTAGGATAAAAATCTAGCTATGATGCTTTCTGTGTTCTGGCATGGGTTAAAAAGAAAACCTAGTACTTAATGGAATGTGTTAACCAGCTGATTTGTGAATAGTCATGTTTGTATAGACTTTTCAGTAGTTTTTGTGGTGCTGGGGATGGAACCCAGGTCCTGATACAAGCTAGGCAAGTGATTTACCACTGATTCATAGCACCAGCCCTCAGCATTTTTATTTACTGGAGATTGAGATATTTCTGTTAAGCTTTGAAGTATTTTTGCAGGACTTTTCTGGAATTTCCCTGGGTTTGATTATTTTCACAGCTGATCCTTACTCCCCTACCCCCACTATATCTTTCCTTTGACATAATCTGCTTGTCAGGATCCCTAAAGTGTTTTCCAGATTTATGCTGACGTTGTTCCCTGATGCAGCGTCTTCCTCTACAAAACTAAAAAGAACAGCATGTGCTGCCTCATCTGGAGATTCCAAGCACTGCTGGGAGGACATGAGGAGTGGACAGCATGTCCGCACTTTGACGGCCTCATTCTGCTGTTCCTCACTAAGATGTCTCCCCTCCAGGCTGTCCCTGAGATACTCTCTGGCTGAGGACTCAGTTTAGCTTTCACAGCAACCTCTGGACCTGTATTGAGGACCTGGGGAATCTCTAGAAACATCTCATCCTGCTGTCAAGGATCTGGGCTTCAAGGTCCAGGCAGCCTGTGAGGAAGGGACAGCCTAGGACTTGAAGTCTATAACATCTCTCATTTAGCTCATGGGTATCACCTCCTTATTGGCATCCTTGCTTCTATTCTTCTTACTTTTTTAAGCTAACCCAAACTCAGTAATCAAGGTGATTCTTTAAAAATGTAACCCAAGTCATGGCTCTTCATCCCAGAAAGCATAAAGCCATGGTTACCGTAGCAGTAATGCTGTCTCACCCTTGTCTCCCACTGACCTTACTCCCTCTCACTCATTCCACTTTAGTCACACTGGTCTCTTGGCTACATTTCCAAGACAGTTTCGTGCCCTCCTTGCTGTCCATCCATGGCAATGCTCTGCCCAAATTTCAGCATGTCACCATGCCCTGCATCCTTCACGTCTGCTCCCTTGTGCACTTTGCAGTAGGGCCTTCCTGGGTCATCCAGGATAAAGGCGAATTCTATCCCTGATGACTCTATCTCCTTGTCCTGCTTCATTTTTCTGTATTGTTTCATTTTAATTGATTTTTTCTTTTGTATTTCATGAAGAACATCTCAAACAATCTTAATCATCTTTATACCCCCATCCCCACTGGCACCCTCCCATAGCCTCCCTACTCTGTCATCCCTGTTACTGCCCACTGTGTTGTGAGTATCCCTAGCCATTCCCCAGTGCAAGTCCATTCACTGAGTCTAGAGTCTAGCTTATCTAGAGTCCCTTGTTTTAGGAGGATCAGCTTTTCTTCACCTAGCAGCAATCAGTTGCCAACATTCCTTTAGATAAGATTGGGATCTGCTGTTCATTTTCCCAGGTCTATGCTGAGTTACTGTCTGCATGAGTTTGCATGGGACTTCTGTATGCTGACACCATTGCCATAGAATCACATGAGCAGGTTCCCAAGAGCTTGTAGGACTCTGTTTCCATACTGTCATGCACCTCCTCCCTGGCTCTTACAATCTCTCTACCCCCTCTTCCACCATGGTCCCTGAACCTTCGGAGGATGAAGTTTAATAAAGGGGGCATGTCCAAGGACCATTATTTAGTAGATTCTTGTTCTCTCTGTACACTTTGGCCATTTGTGACCTTTTGTGCTCCTGGCCCTCTGCTGTATGACGGAGCTTCATTATTGAGAAGTGATTCACCAGTGTCCTCTTCTTTATCACTGTTTCATGTTCCACGAGCCTTAGGTATAAAGGTTGCAATGCAGATATGTCCCTTAGGCCTGGAAAATTCACAGACAATGTCCATGTATGACCAGTTGTGGTACTTGGCAATAGTCTCTGACTGCTGCAAAATGAGGTTCTTTGATGAGTGGTGACTGGGATATTTGTCTCCAAATACAAGGATACATATTTTGCACAGAGTAAGAAATCACATTAGCAATGTGAGAGTTTGGGGGTTTTCTCTAAAATCTATCACCACTCCGGCCGTGTGTATTAGGTTATCTTACAATACCACACTTGAGTTTCCTCCCTTTGACTGAGCTTTTAGTCAAATTTTTTTCTGTATTGTTTTTATTCCTCTAACATCCTATAACATTTACTTCTTTAATTTGCTGCCTATATCTTACCATTAAAATGTAAATATCTCAAGAGCAGAGATTTTTTTCTGTTTTATTTATGCTCACAAATATTTGTAAAATAGCTGTGTATGGTGGCTCATGCCTGTAATTTCCGTCATTTGGGAGATCGAGGCAGGAGGGTAGCCTGGGCTACAGAGTAAGACCATGGAAAACATAAACAAACAATTAAAAAAACAAAAACAAGACCAAAACAAAAATGCATGTGTGGGGTGAATATGGTCAAACTACATGATATACTTGAAAGAAATTATCTACATGAAACCTAACACTATGTATAATGAATATATAGCAATAAAAAGACAGACTAAGAGAAAGATTATAATTGTACAATAAATAAATGTAGAGGGGTTGGGTGATTAAATTCTATTCATTTTGATCACCATCTCCTAGTCTCTTGGAGTTTCTGTTGCTCACAGTCTGCTCCTTGGACTGCTAGTACTGCTTACACTCCTGAGAGACATGTGCTCAAGTGTAACAGCATATGGCAGAGCAAGTGACACAAATAAAGTTCTAAATAAGATGTATTGTAGCACTGAAGAAACAATTTGATGACCAATAGCCTAAGTTGAGGGGAAACCCTTCAAATGGGTTTTGAAGATCCAAAAATGAAGATTCTGACTGGTAGAAGGTTAGAGGAAGTATGTTAAAGGGTGGTCACAGGGAGACACAGAGTAGGAGGCAGAATGATTGGCCTTGGCAATGAAATACTTGAAATAAAGACTGTGCCATTGAGCTAGAGCTCCAGGAAGACGAGTGTGCCAATGTCAAGTTGCTTTTTGTTTTCACTGACATTTTAAAAAATTAATTTCAAAAAGTAATACACAAAATGGGTTTCATTATTACATTTTATACACTCTGGTCCCCTCTCCCAGCCTTCCTCCACCTTTCTTGACGTTCCTTTTCTTCCCCTAAATAGTCTGCTTTTGACTTTCATGACATTTTATATACACACATATTTAATTCTGTGATGTGCATATGAAAACACGCAATATTTTCTTTTTCCACCTATCACCCCCTCTTGTTCTCCTCTGTCCCCTTCCTTAAGACTGTTCCCTTCTCATCACAGTCACCTTTCTACTTTTATGTCATATATATATACACATACATATCTATGTACATCTAGATTCTGCATATGACAAAAAAACATAATATTGTCTTTCTGACTCTAGCGTATTTTGATCTATGTGATGATCTTCAGTTCTATCCATTTTCCTGAAAATAACATTTCACTCTATTTTCACAGAACAGGATCACAGAGGGGCCTCTATCCACCCCCCCCCCCCCCCCCCCCCCCCCCCCCCCCCCCGCCTCTCTTTCGAGTCTCAAGTAATCATAGCTGGCCTTAAATTCACTATGCAGAAGAGAATGGCCCAGAACTTCTGATTCTCCTGCCTCTACCTCCTGAGTGCTTGGATTATAAACCTGTGCCACCATACCATGTTTATGTGGTGCTAGTGATGGAACCCAGGGCCTTGTACATGCTAGGCAAGCATTCTACCAACTGAGCTACATCCCCTGCCCCAAATTCATTCTTCTCTACATCTGAATAAAACTCTTCAATGTAAAGTTTTAAACAGGATAGCATGCAATTAAGAAGATCATTCTAGTGATAGTTTGGGGCCTGGATTTCAAGGATGTGGTGGTGATGACCACTGAGTGCTTAGAGAAACAGGTACTGGCTCCTACTGTAGCCCAGACGATCTAGATAATGGTGTGCAGTACTCTGGGTGATGGTGGGGAGGAAGAGAAGTGTATGAATGCAGAAGATACTGCTAAAACAAAACCTAAAAGGTTACCAATGAGTAGTTATGAGGGCAAGAGAACTGTGATCAAAACTCAGAGTCTAGAGGTTCAGTTTGATGGTGAGCTCCTTAAGGACATGTACTGTCACACATGTAGTCAGACAACGAAGTTTTAGTTCTTTTCTCTTTTCTTTCTTTTTCTCTCTTCTCTCTTCTTTTGTTTCTTCCTGCCTGCCTCATTCCTGCTTTCCTTTCTTTCACTCTCCCTCTCTCTGCTTATTTTTCTTTTCCTTTCCCTTTCCTTCCTTCTTGCCAAACTATTTTTTTTTTTTTTTTTTTTTTTTTTTTGTTGTTGGTGGAGATTTTCAGACAGGGTCTCATGGAGTCCAGGCTGGCTTCAGACTCACAGTGTAAATGAGGATGTCTTTGAACTCCTGATCCTCTTGCCCCTATCTCCCAAGTACTGGATTTACAAGTGTGCACCACCACACTGGATTCATCTCTGTGTGCCATTCTTTTTCCATCATGCCTAACACAGTGCTTCAGACATAGGAAATGTTTAATCTATGCCTGTGATGATTTCAGTATGCTTTGGCTGTGTCTTCCAAAGTTTCAGTTGCTAGAAGCTTGGTCCCCAGTGTGATGTGTTAAGGCACTGGAAACTTGTACTGATAGAGAGTCTACTAGGAATTAGGTCTTTGGAGGCAACACTTTTGGAAGTGAGATTAATGTAGTTCTTCAGGGACAGTGTTCACTTGACCCCGAATCTCTGGCATCCTGTCTCACAATACAATCTCCCCTTCTACATATGGATGACTTCCTTTGATTTTTCTGTCATATTGTGACCTAGCCAAAGAGGCCCTCATCAGAAGCCAAACAAATGAAGTCACCCAATCTTGGACTTATAGCCTCCAAAATAGTGAACTAAATAAACCTATTTTCTTTATAAGTACCTATTGATAAATATTTTGTTATAGTGACAGAAGATGGAGTAATAAAATGTTGCACTTGATTAAGAGACACAATAGGAGGAAGGTGTGTTTGTATGTGCGTGTGTGCATGCGTATGTGTGCATGTGTGTGTGTGTGTGTGTGTGTGTGTGTGTGTGTGTTGAGGTTGTTGGAGGTTAGTATTAAAGATGATGAGTTATTTGAGAGTTGTTGAGTGGATGTATAGAAAGTCATAGTTCTGAAGATTTATAGTACATTTGGCTATGGATGAAGGGAAAGAGATAAAAACTGAAGATTTAACAGACAAGTAAAAGTATAAGACAGTGGATAATAAAATTTGAAATATATTGTAAATCATCAATGTTTGGAAGCAGAAAGTATATTAAAGATGAAGGGTTTGCAGGAAGCTTAATGAAGGACATAAGGCTTGAGCTCAATATAGCAACATATTGCAATACATGCAAATAGGCCCAAAAGAGAGGGAAGGACAAGCTAAGGTCTAGTGACTGGTCAGAGAAAGCAAAATCCAGGGAACCTCTGTGTGGATTGAGCAGCATGAGCTCTGGGCTAGTGTAAGAGGTTAGCTTGTCATAACTATTTTGTTAAGAAAGTTAGGTGAGCAATAAATCTATGTTGACCTGATTTCTTTCTCACCCCTACTCTTTCTACCTCTACAAAATAGTAGGTAAACCAAAAACTTCCTAGAATGTTGCCAAAAGACATTATGTATTCAATACTTGCGATTTCATATTTGGTATAAAGAATTCTGGTTTTTTTTCTTTTTTCTTTCACTCCCTTTTTTTGAGACAGGGTCTCTCTGCAGCCTCAGCTGACCTGGGACACACTATGTAAACCAGGCTGGTCTTGAACTCACAGAGATCTACCTGCCTCTGCCTCCAGAGTGTTAGGATTAAAGGCGTGCATCACCATGCCTGGCAAATACTGTGACTTAAAAAATTTTTTCCATGAACTCTATACTGTTATGTTAGCTTAGGAAAAAGATTTGACTTCAGGGAGATTGTTTCATGGAAACAAACCTTCAGTTTAGGTTTTTAAAACCTCACTGCTGTAAGACCTCTAGGGCCATTTATGAACTTAAATCAGGAATGGAACTGAAGAATTTCAGAGATCTCTATCTGCTTGCTATTGTATGAAAGGTGTAGCATCATGGTCACTCAGACTGTCAGTAATTCTGACAAATGCACAAACCTTACATGTGAGGAATCATTTAATCTGATACTAAGAGTACTTTTGTCATAAAGTGAGAGCAAACCCAGAGTCATCTAACCCTCCCCCTGGAGACTGCTGTACTAGGGGAATGCTATGCATTTTCTCTCTCCTGAGAGACTGGCATTGATAAGAACCTTTAGTGCTTGGGTAAATATGCCCCTGGGGAATGGCATGTTAAGTTTTGGACTCTACTGTATGTCTCATGCAGAGATAACTATGGCCAAAGCCATAGACACAGCATTTTACCCTTGATATCCGAGAGGAAAAAGATTTCAGAGGAAGTATAGCATAAAGAATAACTCACTGAATATTGCAGAGAGGCAAGAATAGGATAGGTGAGTACAACACACACACACA
>NW_008344555.1:1392629-1393877 GCF_000622305.1 Nannospalax galili | reverse complement strand
AGAGAGAGAGAGAGAGAGAGAGAGAGAGAGAGAGAGAGAGAGCCTTTCAGCATGTGCTTGAAGTTAAAGATACAGCAGAGATCTGGGTGACCATGATGATAAAACACTCTTACAAGTGATGATAGGACACGATGACATCAAGAAGCTGTGGTTACCCAATTTCCTTGCCTGACTCTGGATTTTATATTACATGAGAAAAATAAACTCCATTTTGAGTTAAAAATATTTTTTCAAAGATCTTCATAAAACTACATGTAACATTAACTTGGTCATTATATAAGTCACAGAAGGTATGGTCAGAACCCTTGATCTTTTATTTTTCATTTGAATCAAATATAAATAAGAAAAATAATCAGCTGTATAATTTTCAGTTCTCTTTAAAATCACAAGCAGCCTATAAATTAGCATGTTATTAATATATTAAAGTAATTTCTACCAATACATTGGTAATATAGCAAGCCATATCACTTACTCACTTCTTAAGTCTTTTTGTATTGTGAAATGGGTCTCACTATGTCGATTTAGATGTCTTGGTACTGAGTATGTAGGCTAGACTGGTCTCAAACTTGCAGTGATTCTCCTGCCTCTGCCTCCTGAGTACTGGGATTATTGACATGTGCCACCATAATTGATTTCTCTTTCTCATTTTTGTCTTTGTTGCCTCAAAAGCAAAGACTTAAATTTTTTTTTTGCTCTTTTTTTATTTATTTATTTTAATTAAAAGAAGCATTTCATTACAACAGCATTAACCTATTCAATATGATTTTTCTGAGCTAGGGTACATCTCTTTCAAAATTGGCTGTACATTTCTAGGTTTACAGATGAATTATTACGCTTATATAATCTTTTACTCATTATAAACTCTATAAGACATAAAATTAAATGAGGTTCCAACATTTAAAAAAGATCTCCACTGCGTTGTCAAAACACACAGTTTCATACAGAAAAATTCATTTCAGGGCTCTTGACATTGAGACGTTTTCACATGCATTTCTAATCTCTATATACATGACTATTACTGGTCACAGTCACCCACCTTCTGAGCTCCTCGGCATCTGAGCATGAATACAAACTCGTCAGGTAGACAGACTTCCTCTCCCACTAGAGCCTCCATACTCTGCTATCCCTGCCACTGTCCACTGTGCTGTCAGCACCCCCATCCATTCCCCCCATCTTCCCTTCTGGTAAATCTAGTCAGCCAGAGGTCCCTGTTTCAGGAGGATCAGCTGTTCCTTATCAATGGCAGTC
>NW_008344555.1:1359073-1391682 GCF_000622305.1 Nannospalax galili | reverse complement strand
CCAGTCTATAAAGAGGAGGGTCAACAGGGAGGAATCATTTCCTCCATGCTTCCAAGAGAAGCCAACAATGGTCGAGTAGGACCTTTGACTTATCTTCACATAGATGGAACTGGTAAAAGAAAGGAGCCAGGGGCTCCTCCCAAGCCCATGGGACCCCTGAGGAACAGATCCTCAAACGACCTCAAGAGTGAAGACTTAAAATTTTTAAAAATTACTTACTTGATTGACTAAGTGTGTGTGCACATTCTTGTGGGCATGCACATGCCACTGCATGTGTGTGGAGGTAAGAGGACAAACTTGTGGGAGTTCATTCTTCTAAGATTTTGCTGGAGTAGGTTTTGCAGGAGTCAGTTTTCTCCTTTTACCATGTGGTTCCTGGAGAACAAACTCAGGTTTTCAGGCTTGCTGACAAAGGTCTTTACCCACTGAACAATCATACTGGCTCTGAAAACTAAGGTTTTCGTCAGGATTTTACACTAAACTTTTCCGGAGCCAGTTACAGTGACTTACATCTGCAATCCTTGCACTCTAAAGGTGGAAGAAGGAGGGTGATCATAAATCTGAGGCTGGCCTGAGCTATATAGCAAGAAAAAGGAAAGGACTGAAGGGAAGAGAGGGAAGGAGACAGAGGGAGGGAGGGAACAGGAAAAAAGGACAAAAACAGAAAAAGAACCAAAGGAAAGAATGAAAGAAGGAAAACCACCTCTCCTGGGAAAATTTCCATGCCAAGAAACACTGAAACAAATGTGATCAGAAAAGATATTTTATTGTTTAATATTTTATTTATTATTTTTATTTTATGTGTATGAGCGTATTGCCTGCATGTATGTGAGTGCACCTGTGTCATACAATGCCCAGAGGTCAGAAGAGGGTGTCGTCCCTTGGAACTGGAACGGACAGTTATAAGTTTATGTGGGTGCTGGGAACCAAATCTGGCTCCTCTGCAAGAGCAGCCAGTACTCTTAACCACTGACTCATCTCTCCAGCCCCAGAAAAAGATATTTTAAACAAATTTTATTTTTTCCAACTGTTTCTATTAGGGGGTCATTAAATCCTTCTGTAATGACTTATTAGCACGCAAATATAAATACCAATTGAGGAGATTATTAGGTACATGGTTAATTAAATTTGTATTAAGGCAGATTAAGAAATCACTCATCCTGATCATTATAAACCAAAGCAAGAATCAAGCTTTATATTTAGATTTCTGTTTTAATTCCCTTGGTGTATAGATGCTTCATGTCCAGAAAAAACTGTTTGTCACTAGATTTTGTTTTGTTGCCAGCAACAGACTATAGAAATCTGGACATTAGCAAAAATGGGGAAAGAATCCAAAATGAATTGGTGGACTGTAGAGATGATTCAGCAGTTAAAGGGTGCTTTGCTACTCTTGCAGAGGACCCTGCTTCAGTTCCCAGCATCCACATGGTAGTTAACAACCATTTGTAACTCTAGTTCCAAGGGATCTGATGCCCCCTTCTGGCTTCCTCAGGCATCAGGTATACATGTGGTGCACATATACACATGTAGGCAGACACTCAGACATAAAAGAAAAATAAATAGGTGCTGGGCATGGTGGCACACGCCTTTAGTCCCAGCACTCAAGAGACAGAGGCAGGCGGATCTCTGTGGGTTCGAGGCCAGCGGCTACAGGGAGACCCTGTCTCAAAAAAAGACCAAAATAAATAAATAAAAATAAAAAACAAAAATAAATAAATCTTTCAAAAAGAGAATTGGAAAGGAGTCTGTATTATGAGTATGAGGGTTTCTTATTCCCAAGCATGTATAACAATGTTCTTACTTCATGCTAACAGTAGTTTTTTTTTAATTTGATTGATTCTTCATCATTAATTGATAGACTTAATCAATTTTTTCCATTATCTTAGAAACACTACCAGAAAGGTTTATGCCTTCATGACTGTTCTGATTAGGTCACTTTGAAGTAGTCTTCCGATTGTCACAAATTTATTTCTTTTCTGAATGCTGCTGAGTGTAGATTTTAGTAAAAGCTTTACTGGGTAAGAATTGGTAGGGAGCAAAGGAGGAACGAAACACCAGACATGGGGCCTGAGGATGCAGCTCAGTTGATGTTTGTCTAGCATACACAAAGCCCCAAGTTTAACCCCCGGCAGCACAAAAACCAGGAGTAGTGGTGTACATCTGTAATTCTAACACTCTGAAGGTAGAGGCAGGAGGACTGAAAGTTCAACATCATCCTCAGCCACCTAGTGAGTTAGATACCAACCTGGGCTACATGAAATCCTATCCCCCAAATAAATAAGGAGCTGGAGAGATGGCACAGCAATTAAGAGCAGTCACTGGGCTGCTCTTGTAGAGGACCCAGGTTTGGTTGTTAGCTCCTACATGGTGGTCAACAGCCATCTGTAAACTCCTGTTCCAGGGGGATCCAATGCTCTCTTCTGGCTTCTGTGGACATTGCACACATATGGTGCACTTGCATACATATGGGCAAAACACTGGTACACATAAAAAATAAAAATAAAGGTGTTCCTTATTTTCCTTTTGCTATGTTTAGGGTCTAGAGTAGAATCTTCTGTTTCATTCCTGTTACTATAATTTATTTAAAAAATTAACTAATGGGGCTGGAGAGATGGCTTACCAGTTAAGAGCGCTGACTGCTCTTACAGAGGACTTAGATTTGATTCCCAGCACCCACATGGCAGCTAACAATCATCTGTACTCCAGTTTCAGGGGATCTGACACCCCCCTCTTCTTGTCTCCTCAGGCATTACATGACATGGGTGCACTTACACACAAGCAGGCAATACCTTCATACACATAAATTAAAAAAAAAACTAGTGTGTGTGTGTGTGTGTGTGTGTGTGTATACATGTGGAAGCCATAGGACAACTTTTAGGAACTGGTTCTCTCTTTCTACAGTTTGGGTGCCTGGGACTGAACTCAGGTTGTCAGTCTTGTTGGTAAGAACCTTTACGCACTGAGCAATCTAGTGGGTCCCTCTCTCTTTCTCCTTTTCTCCCTCATTCCTCTCACAAACTTACCAAAGGTTTGATGATTATATTTATCTTTTTTTTTGAAAAAAAAATTAAAATTTGTATTAAAGTTTCTTTGACATTTCCATACATGAATACAAAGGCATTCTGATTTCTCTCACCTGCACCCTCTCTTATCTTTTCAAAACACTAACTTATTTTGCATTGTGTTCAGTCATCCCAGTTATCCAGGACTCTCCAAGGCAGCCCCATTCTTTCAATATATGGCTCTCCTCCATTCCACTTTACATAGTTAACATTGTGTTTCAACTGCATTCTGCATTCCTGTGGCTTTTCTGTCCTTGTCTACATCTTAGCAGGTACTCCACTGTTATTTACTCTTCTCTTGGCCTTCCTTTTAAAAGGTGACTATATCTTGCAGGTATCTTCTATCCAAGTACTAACCGGGTTTGACCTTGCTTAGATTCTGAGATCAGAAGTCCTGAGGTGTGTTATGTGTGGCATGGCTCATAGACATTGTTTGTACAACTAGAAAATGGTATTTATGTACTTTATTTATTTATTTATTTATTTTTGTGACAGAATCTTTTTATGTAGCTTGGGTGGCCTGGAACTCCCTATGTATCCTAGGGTGGCTTGAAAATTGTGACAATCCTCCTGCCTCAGCCTCCTTAGTACTTGGAAAACAGGTGTGACACAGGTGTAACTGCACAAAAACTTTAAGTTCTAATTAAAATTTTTACAGATTATAGAAAATGTACCTAAAATACTAAACCAATTTGATAACTGCTCATTTTGTTCCTCTCTTCTTCACGTCCCTCCCCTTCATTATTGTTTTTAAACACTTTATTGCTACTTATTTTTCCTTTCCTCTGTCCTTCCCTCAAGCTCTTCCCCCTCCTCTCTCCTGTCATTTACCCCTTCCCCCTTTCTTTTCCCTTTCCCTTTCTGTTCCCCTTCCTCTTTCCTTTAGGCAGGGTCTCATTTTGTAGCTCAGGCTGACTTCAAACTGTGATCTCTTGCCTCATCCTCCCAAGCGTTGGTCCAATTTTGAATATGTGTAAGAACAATGCTACAGTGTTCCAGAAAGGTCACTAGGCACGACAGTATAATACTTGGGTCTAGACCTGGCTCTGTCACTGATAATCTGAAGTAATTGGTGGAATGGCTCTGCATTGCTCAGGTGGTCCCAATGAAGCCTTGTAAGCCACTGGTGGATCAAGGTGAATTGCAAAGTAGCATAAAGTTTTTAGAAAGTGGACACATATACTTGTCATCACTGGAGTAACAAAGCTGGCCTTCATTGCTGCTTTT
Organism: Nannospalax galili; assembly: GCF_000622305.1. NCBI lineage: Eukaryota > Metazoa > Chordata > Mammalia > Rodentia > Spalacidae > Nannospalax > Nannospalax galili. The sequence goes on along the minus strand of NW_008344555.1, from coordinate 1,387,393 downwards.
AAGCCTACTCTTCCCAACATGGCCTGTCTTGACCATTGACTGTCACATGTACATAACTGCCTTGAATACTGCCATTTCTGCATTATTCCTCTAGAATCCTCCATGCCTGGAATTTGCTTTGTTCTCTTGTCTACAACCGTCCGGAGTTAGATCAATCGCCTTCTGTGGCCATCCCATATCAAGTTGCTGGCTGTTCTGAACCCCAGTGCCAACCTGTGCTCAGTGCCATTGATCAAATCTTTTAGTCCAGAGACATCGGATCTCTGAACTTTCGTGGCCTTCTCTGTAAATAAGAAGATCATCTCTGCCTATCATGGTTGTTGCAAAGTTCTGATAAAATGTCTTTAATTCTATTTAGTTCCAAATAAATGTTAAGGATATTTTCATATAGTAATAATTAAAAATCAAGATTAGATGGAAAATATTCATGAAACAATGCTATACTGGAATATAAGACTACAGGAGAAGAAAGATGTGTATTTTGAATAAATTGAGTGGAGACACCGACTTGGATAAAGAAACCCAAACTGGGAGTGAAATTCTTGCCCCGACTGTGCCATTCATTAGCTATGTCTTTACTTGCCCTAGCCCTCCCTTGCAATTTGAGGGGTCTGAACAAGAAGATGTAACTTTGCCCTTCTATGGTTAAGTTGTACTTACCCTTATTTAGGAATATATGTTCCCCAGACCCTTCCACTTAGAATCTTCATAATACACCAGTTGACCTATGTTATAAAATGTTCACCATGGAGTTATGTGATAATAACATAATTTAAATATCTTTTTTTTTTCACAGAGAGACCTTTGTCCCCTAAGGCTGTCAAAGGATTCGACACTGCTCCACTTACGAAGAATTACTATACTGTGGTGAGTGTTCAGATGACAAAATTTTCTTGATTCCTTATGGAAATGCTTCATTGTCAAACCACTGATAATGTTGAGGTGACACAAGGAAAAACTGGATAAAGTTGCTCTGTGAAGTTCCAAGGCCATTTGCATTACAGTGCCGTTCTTCTGCTTGTGAGATTCTTCCATATATCTGGAGGTTTCACATTCACTGTGCTGATAAATTCGAAGGCAGAGCAAAGATTCAAAGCAAGGCCCACTAAACAGCGGTGAGAGAGAAGGTGGTTAATATGTAGGTGTTATGCTAAAATTTAGCAGCATAGCCTTACCAGATATTTAAAAGAAGGTGAATTCCTAAGTTCCTATAACGCAATAAGTTTTAAGTGATTGTATTCTGTGATTGTACTTCAGAGTCAGTCAATCCATTACATCTACTGGAATATTATCAACTCTATTTTTGTGGTGAGCTCAAAAGAAAGACTTCCCTGTGGCACAGAGGGAGGAATGAAATGGCTCTGGCTTGAACACAGATATGTCAAACCATATTAGCTATAAATAGAGCATGTGTAATACTCAAAATAAGTTCCTGTTTGAAAAAAGAAATCGCATCATTCTCCTTAATCTACTCTCTGATTTCCTTCATGTCTCCTTTCCAGACTTGGCCCAGTCGCTAATGAAAAGGTCAAGTTATCATTCCCTCTAAGTTGCTTTGCCTGGTAGCCTTGTGCTCCCCCACAACCTATGCTGAAGTACAGCTTCGGTTTTCACCCAGTGTTCTAAGTGTATTTGTACTGCATGGTCATTTCATTTTGTGCATGGATAAGGAGTTTCGAATCATCTCCATACAGGCATGCGAATATCATTTGACTTTCAAAAACTGAATTTTACTCTCCAATGAATTTGTTCCACTCTGGTGATATAAGCAGTAAGTGATATGAAAATCAAGAAGAACTTCGTATATACAATGGACAATAAGCACAGAGGAACTATTTTGTCTATTGTTTTCCTCTTGTTTCTAGTTTAAAATGTATGACTCAGCAGAGCCAAGTGCCCATATCTTTCCATCCTCATCACTCCTTCCAGCTTCCAGATAACCTCTAGTGACTGAATTTTTAAGGAAAAGAGAGTCAAATGCCAGATGAAAGTGAGCCATAACTTCTTCCTATGGATCTGCAGCATACTACACTCTGCTTTGGATCTTTCTGGCTTCTGACTATACCAGTTAAAATGCTGAGAGCATGGATTGAGGGTGCTCAGTAGTACAGCGCATGTCTAGCATGCACAACGCAGTAACTCCTGTGATTCTTATGTGCTTTATATATTATATGCAAAATCTGGATGTATTACAGTTTGTATAATCCACCCCCTATTGGAAGACGTGTGCTGTTTCTAGTTCTTTGCTCCTACAAACAGTTCTGCAGGCAATACCTTATACATAAAGCATGACAAAAATATATAACAGTCTGTAGGGTAGATTCCTACAATTTCAGAGTTTGGCTCCAAAGATATATATTTTGGGGGACTAGAAAGATGGTGCAGCAGTTAAAAGCACTGACTGCTCTTACAGAGGCTCCAGGTTCCATTTCCAGCACCCACATGACATCTAACAACCCTCCATAGCTTCGGTTTTAGGATATCAGATGCTATATTCTGTTTTCTGCAGACATTGTGCACATGTGGTGCACTTACATACCTGTAGGCAAAGCAGTCATACACATAATAAAATATATATAAAAAAGATATGTTTAAAAATTTTTGACATCTATTGCATTAAATCCCAAATTTAGTGAAGAAAATAGAAAGTCTTGGACAACTCATAATACCGCTTAATTTTTAAATAATTGTTATTATTTGTTGTGTGTTTTGAGAGGTAGGGTTTCATGTAGCGCAGGCTGATCTCAAACTTGCTATATATCTAGAAATAGTCTTGAATGCCTGATCCTCCATCCTCCTGCATTAACCTACCAAGTGCTGGAACAACAGGCATGCCCGGGTTGCTTTATTTATTCACTTATTTGTTTATTTATTTATTTATTGTTGAGACAATCTTACTTTGTTGGTCAAGTTTGCCTGGAAATCATGATGTAGCCCAAGTTGGCCTTCAATGTGCGATTCTCTGACTTCTGCCTCCCAAACGATGGAATTACAGGCATATACCACCATGTCTGGCTTAATATTGTTTTCTTACTGAGTAGAGAGAAATTGGACATATTGTAACTCAATATGAATGTGAAGAGATTCTTGTTCATTGTTTTTTTCTTTTTCTGTCTTTTTGAGACAGGGTCTCCTTGTAGTCCCAGCTGACCTGAAGTCACTATGTAGGCCAGGCTGGCCTTGAACTCACAACGATCCGCCTGCCTCTGCCTCCCGAGTGCTGGGATTAAAGGCATGCACCACCACACTCAGCTCATTGGTTATTTTTTTAATTGACATTACTTTTGATTTGAATGTTTAGAGAAAAATTTTGTAGTAATGAATTCAAAATATATTTTGAGAATTCTGATTATCCTTATTTGTGAATATCTGAGACAAATAAAAAAATAATACCCATTCACAGAATTTGGAGAACTGGAAAATTAATACTTCCACATAGAAGATGTCCTTTTCAATCTTATATTAACTTTTCCAAGAGTCATTAATTATATAGATTTTCTTTACTAGATTTGTAAGGATTCTCGTGACTGATTTTTACTCAAATAAAAAAATAATCTTTTTCTGATTACATAATGCATATAAACAACTGTTATTAAAAAAATTAAACCAGGGAGGGGCTGGAGAGATGGCTCAGCGATTAAGAGCACTGACTGCTCTTGCAGAGGACCTTGGTTCAATTCCCAACATCCACATGGTGGCTACAGACCATCCTTAACTCCAGTTCCAGGGGAATCATAAGCCCTCTTCTGACCTCCGTGGCATTGCACAACACGGGTGCACTCACATACATGCAGACAATACACTCATACACATAAAATAAAAATAATAAATAAAATAGTTTTAAAAAATCAAACCATATACAAAGGTAGAAAGAAAAAAACAAATATCACCTTTAGTCACACCAATTTGAAATTACCATTACTTACATGTGCTTGAATCTCATGCCCAGCTCTCCTTGAGAAATGCATACATATATATGTATATGTATATATATGATGTATATGTGTATATATGTATATGGTATCCATGTATATGCCTATATATTTAACATAAAATAAGTTCTTTGTATTCATCATTATTTCTTTTTCATGGAAATTTTTCTGTTCACATATTTCAACTATATTTGTCTTTCACTAGACCTTTTTAAAATTCTTTCATTCAGTGAGTATTTGCTAATACAAATTCCCTTTATTTTGGCACCGTGTATTAGTCACGTACTCCAGAGAAACAGGGGAATGAGGGAGAACAGGAAGCAAAGCAGAGAGGAAGAGAGGGGAGACAGAGCAAGCACGCATGTGAAGGAGGGCTTTATTTCTTGTAAAGAATTGGCTCCTGTGCTATGGAGGCTGAGAAATCCCATAGCCTGCTGTCTGAAAGCTGGAGATCTAGGAATGCCATGGGTATAATTCAGTCTGAGTTTGAATGCTTGAAAATCAGACAGCTAATGGTGCACACTTCGTTTTGAGGGTTAGAGAAGATGAATGTCCCATCTCAGGCAGTCAGAAAGAAAGCACTTCTCACTTCCTGTACCCTTTTGTTCTATTCAGGCCCTCAGTGGATTGGGTGATATGTTCCCATGCTGGGGAGGAAATGTACTTCACTTAGTCTACCCATTCAGATGCTAATCTCATTTAGAAACACCATCACAGACACATCCAGAAATAATGTGTAGCTGAATACTGTATCTGGGCACTCTGTTACCCAGTCAGGTTGACATACAGAATTAACCATCCCCACAAAAGAGACCTCTTAGAATTTGGAAGTAAACAGATATTCTCTTCTCTTTTTCAAATTTCCAAGGGCTGGTTTGCTGATTTCAGCCCCTTCTAGGCCTTGATAAAATCCTCATGTCATGTCATGCCAATTTGAAATGTTAGCAAGTTCTCCAGCATGAACAAGGTGACTTTAGGCACCTGGCTTCAACCCATACCTTCCATTAGGCATATTTTATGTATGAGACTGAGGCTTAGCTATTGTTGACATAATTTTTTATTTTTTAAAAAAAATGTTGTGTGTATGAGTGTATTACATGCATGCATTTAAGTGCACCTGTGTTGTACAATGTTCATGGAGGTCTGAAGAAGGCATCAGATTCCCCTGGAACTGGAGTTACAGACGGTTGTTAGTCTCTGTGTGGAATCGATCCTGGTGCTTGTAACCACTGAGCCATCTCTCCAGCCCTGATTTCTTTGTTTTTGTTTCAGAGAGGGTCTCATGTAGTCCAGACAGGCCCCCAAAATCACTGTGTAGCTGAGGACATAGCTGAAGTTCTGATTCTCTTGTCTCAACCACTTGACTGTTGGGATTGGCCTATCGTTTTGAAGGGATGCTTAACAGCTTATAGGGATATGGCAGGCCAGAGAATGCTTTGACAGCTCCCCATCTTGGTTACTTCACTGTCCTTCAATTTTTCTGCAGTATTAAACTTTTCTCACCATTTAAAAGTAACATTTTATTTTTCTATGTCATTTTGTTTGTTTTATGATACAGAGTTTCCCTATGTAGCCCTGACTAGTCTGGTAATCTCTTTGTAGCCCAGGCTACCTCCATCTCCAGGCACTCTTCCTGCCTCAGCCTCTTAAATGCTGGGATTACAGGCAGGTACCATCACACCCAGCTTAGTTTTCTAATAAATTTCTGCTCACTGTCTTTCATTGCCCATTATAACTTAATGTTTTTTTTTGTTGTTGTTGTTGTTGTTGTCGTTGTTGTTTAACCCCAGGAAGGGGTAAAAAATAAAGAATAGAAAAAAGACTGTATGCAGCTTAACTGTCATGCTAATTGGTATGCAGCTCTTGGGTTTTGGCACCCATGGTCTCATTGGGAGAACAGGACAAACATGATAGAGTCAGCCACATAGCCGAGAATGATGCAAACTTGTAAAGGGTCCTAAGATGGCCATTTCAGAAGGTGGTCAGGAATCTTTTTATCAAAAGCACCTGAGGAGCTTGTTAAAAATGACAGGTATCCAGGCCCCCAAACTGACTTACTACGTGAGTCTCTGCTCATATATATGGGGAAATAACATTTTAAACAACTTTCCTAACCCCTTCCTCCACCTCTTTCCCTAAAGGTGGTTTTGGTGATCACTTAGATTAGAGAATCAGTAAGTGAAAGGTTGAGTAGAGGAGTTAGGATTCAAGACAGATCTTGGAAGAAAGTCAGAATGTAGATAAGCAGAGAGTAGATGAGAAGGAATCTAGACAGGGCCAACTGTATGAACAAATTCCTCCAGGCAAGAGCAAACATGCCTCCAATTAGTCCCTGCAAGTCATAGAGTGGATCACACTGTACCTCTCCCCCATTGAAATGTCCCTCAGAAGATGGAATTATCTATTTCCTACAACTGTTGCAGCACATTGTATTAAAAATGTCCTCTGTGTTACCACAAACCAACCAGGCTCCCATCTACTCAGAATGAGTACCTGTCTACAGAATGAAAGAGATGCTATTTGCCTGTATCCAAGTAGGAAACAATAAGCAGTAAGTTCCAGTGCTACAACTTTATATGGCTTAAAGTTAATGCCTGTATCAGTGACATTTCTCGTTGCTCTGGCAAACTACCTGACAAAAGTAACTTAAGGAAGGGAGCATTCACTTTGGCTCACAGTTGGAGGGTACAGTCTATCAAGGCAGAGAAGGCATGGTGGTAGGATTTCAAGGTGGCTGGTCACATTGCATCCAGTCAGGAAGTACAGTGACGAATGCTACTGCTCAGCTCCCTTTCTCCCTTCTTATTCAGTCTGGGTCTCTACCTCATAGAATGGTATCACCCACATTTAAGATGGGCCTTCCCTCCTCAGTTAAACCTCTCTGGAAACACCCTCATAGATATGCTGAGAAGTGTCTCTTCTGGGTGATCATAAATTCAGTCAAGTGAACCATAGAGATTAGTCATCACGATTTCTAAACAATATGGCTTACCAAACTGACATGCAATAAGAAAGGGAAGAGAAAGACGGCAGCACCACAAACCCCAAATGCCTGGGCAGCTCTTTGAAATCCTTGCTCTAGCCTCCCCTGGCTAACCGTCATTTTCACTCACTCATTACTATACTTACTTATTCCCACCCTGAATTTTCTCTGCCTTTCGAGAACTCACCTCCCTTCTAAAATTTTATTTTAATTGTGTGTGTGTGTGTGTGTGTGTGTGTGTGTATGAGCACATGTGCCATGGCTCATGTGCCATGTGCAGGTTAGAGAACGCTTATGTGGATTCAGTTCTCTTCTTCCACCTTTTTTTACTGTTTGAGAATTTCATACACATGTATATGTTTTGATCAAATCCACACCCCATTCTCTCCCTTCTCTCCCTTTCAATTCCTCCCCTATCTTCCCATCCCATTTCTCTTCCAAAGTCATGCGCTTTGTTTCTAAACCCACTGAGCCCACTTAAGTGCTGCCTGCATGTGCATGAGTGTAGGAACGTGTACTGGAGCATGGGCGGCCTCTTAGGTGCATCCATGAAGAAAATGGCTCTCTCCCCCAACAGTCATCAGTGGCCAATAGCTCCTCAGGTAGGGGTAGGGGTTTCCTGAGGTCTCTATCACCGGACATACCTCTAATTTCGATGTTTATGTATTTTACCCTCTTAAAAAGATGTTTTTCATACTTTTTTGCTATTTTTGATTTTGAGACAGGATCTTGCTGTATCTCAAGCTAGTTTGGAATTCCCCACGTAGTCCAGCATGGCCTTGAACTTGTGATCCTCCCAATTTAGCCTCCTGAGTGCAGGGATTACAGGTGTGTACACACCAGACCTGGCAGTTTCTTCATACTTACATGGCTCCTTCCCCTTAGAAAACTTGGTTACGAAGATGAATCCACTCTTAATCCTTTCCAGGAAATGTCAGAAATGCAATTTATGGGAAAATCAATAGTCCAGAGTAGAGGTACCAAAGGTTACCACCTCTTTTTCTATGGCTTCATGCCATCTGTTCTCCTCTGAAATCAGGAAAAGCTTAGTTCAGCAAATGGATGCTTACTTGTCCTGCTGAAGACAGAGTCAGGGAGGCACAAGCAGTGTCTGGACACAGTCTATTTTAGTAAATTTGAAGAGATCTCATCTCGATCAAATTGTACTGCTCTGAAGTTGGTTGGTCTGCCAAACTCCTTGCCTTCTGACGCAGCACTGAGGCCTTCTGTTAGAGAGCACATAGCCTTCTCTGTCTGTTTCCCTTCTCCATTTGTACTAGATGCCCTGTGGCCTGAGAAAGAACCAGTCTTCATTCATCAGTTGATCTTTTGAGACAGAGGAAAGCAAGAAAAGTCTGAGTGAATTTGAGAAAAAATCTCAAGCATCCCTTGATGTGAATTGCTGCCAATGAATCTGCTACAAGGGTAGTTCTGTGTTGTAGGTTACCAGGCATGTGTGGCTTAGGGGGAATAATATGATGAGAAAAGGATTTTTTCCCACTGTGTATAAGTGAGGCTGTGTGTGTGTGTGTGTGTATGTAGGGGCACATGTATATGTGTGCACATGTGTATAGGCCAGTAGTCAAATTTTGGTGTTGTTGCTTAGGGGCCATTTACCTTTTAAAATTATTTTTATGCATATGATTATTTGTATACCTGTACATGCAATGCCCGTGGATGCCAGAAGAGAGCACTGAATCCCCTGGAACTGGAGTTATGGATAGTTGTTATCTGCCATATATGTGCTGGAAACAAAACTGAGATCCTCTGCAAGAGCAGCCAGTGCTCCTAACTACTGAGCCATTTCCCCAGCCACTCATCATGTTTTTGGAGACAGGGCATCTCACTGTGACCTAGAGTTCACCAATTAGACTGGGCTGGCTGACCAGAGAGCTTCAAGGATTTGGGTGTTCACCTCTCCAGCACTGGAATTATAAGCATGTTCCATCATACTTGGTTTATTACATAGGTTTGAAGGATCAAACTCAGGTCCTCATGCTTGCCTGGCAAGCACGTTAGTGATTCAGCTATCTACCCAGTCCTGACAAAGCTTATTACTTGCGTTTTCCACTTTACTTTTATGAGATCAACATCCTGCCATCCCCCAAAACTTGAAATTATATCAGTTTCTCTTCAGTAGAGAAGGTGGTGGTGGTGGTGGTAGTGGTATAGCTCAGTGGAAGAACTTCTGCCTATCCTGCAGGAGGCTGATTTCTATCCTCAGCATGAAGAGGGAATTTCTTCCAGTAGGCTGTTCTGTCTTAATTTCTTTATTTTTCAAATATTTTAGTTTATTATTTTTAATTTTATGTATAGGAGTGTAATGCCTGCATGTAAGAAGGTGCACCCATATCGTGCAATGTCTGTGGAGGTCAGAAGAGAGTGTCAGATCCCCTGGAACTGTAGTTATGGATGGCTGTTAGCTGCTATGTGGATGCTAAGAATTGAACCTGAGTCTACTGCAAGAGCAGCCAGTGCTCTTAACCTCTGAGCCATCTCTCCAGCCCCGATTTCTTTATTTTTATAGATTTTGTAATTCCGATTGTATGACAATTATAGACAACAGTCATTGAAAGGAAGGGTAAGGATGTGAGATTGTAGATTTGTCACTTAGGGCTGAGAATCTCACAGATGCTTATTCTCTGTGTGTGACCAGCTGTGGAACACTATAATAGCCTCTATATGTTGCAAAAAGAAGCTTTTTTGATGAGTGGTGACAGATACACATGTCTATAAATATAAAGATCTAGATTTAGCATACAATAAGAAATAAGTTTGCTTAGGGAATTGACATAAGGTTTTCTCCAGGATCTATGATCTCTCCAGCCATGTGTATTTGGCAATGTTTATAGTACCACACATGAGTTCCCTCCCATTGAGCAGGCTTTAGGTCCAATTAGATAGTTGTTGATTATCCCCAAGGTAAAAGTGCCACTACTGCACAATATAGTTTGCTGTGTCAGTCATTGTGTGGTTATTAGACTTTAAAGTTGGGGTTGGACCATTGATTTATTTTCTCCCTTAGCAGCTTGCGTAGTATCCTCTAAAACTATGAGAGCTAATCTTCAGGGAAGAGGCTTCCAGGTCAGTTCCAGCTCCATTGCTCCAAGTCCTGTGTCTGAAGTATGACCTGTCTTCAGCAGGAAATAAAAGGCTGTGGCAATAGCCTCTGTTGTTTTGGGAACCCCTTGGACTACCCTGACCAACAACTCAAGGGAAGTTTCTCCCATCTGGCACTATATTTCTTATTTTATACATTGTATTCACAGTTAGTGAAAGTACCTTATAATAATAAAGTAGTTATAATTCTTCCCTTCTATTCCTTATATAATTATTGTCATTCATTTAACTGATGCATAAGCATACCCAAATGTATAAATATACTCATGTAATTAAATACGTTCTTACTATTATTATTTTGGCTGGTACTGGAGATTGAACACAAGACCCAATTATGAATAACATATTTTTGGACAATTAATAAGAGAAAATTAAGATTATTATTTTGTCTTCTCTTATTCCTTCATGATTATTCTCTTTTTAACATAAATACAAGTGTTCTGATGTATATCACTTTCCTTCTCTGTAAAGAGAAGGAAACATTTATCCGAGCTCATGGTTTCAGAAGGTTTAGTCCATAGTCCTTGGTTGATTCTGGACCTGTGTATACTGAGGCAGAACATCATGGTGGTAGGACACAGAGTCTCAAGAATTGCTTTTAACATTTCTTGCAAATCAGGCCTATGGGTGACCATTTCTGCCAGGTTTATTTCTCTAATTTATTATTTGTCTAAAAATTCATTATTTCTGCTTCATTTTTGAATAATAATTTCACAAGACACTGAATTCAAGATTAATGAGTGTCTTCATTTGCTTTCTATTGCTGTGATGTGCAACCAACTTGAGGAGGAAAGGATTCATAGCCCATCTTTAAAGGAAGCCAAGGCAGGAACTCAGGGCAGGAACTTGAAGGCAGGAACTGAAGCACAGAACACAAAGGAGTGCTACTTGCTGACTTGTTCCATCGGCTTGTACTCAGTCTGCTTTCTTATACAGCTCAGGACCACCTGCCCAGAAGTGGCACCATCCACAGTGGGCTGGGCCCTCCCATATCACTCAATAATCAAGAAAATGCCTCACAGACATGCACACAGGGCAATCTGATAAAAGAAAATACCCAATTGAGGTTCCCTCTTCCCAGGTGTGTCAAGTTGATAATTAAAGCTATCCAGCTCAGTGGGATCCTTTTCAGAAAATTCCAAAATTCCTGTAATATTTGACTTTGGTTTTTATCTCTGTCTCCTCAAATTAATTTCTGTTGTTGTTATTGTTTGTTTTCTTTTGGTGGTGCTGGGAGATGGAACTCAGGGTCTTGAGCATGCTAGATAAATCCTCTACTACTGATCTACACCCCCAGCTCCAATTGCTTTTTCCTTTCAGTGTGGCTTCCCATTTTGTACTGGAAGTCTGACATGATATACTGGGGAAAACGGATTGTTGGGGATTGTGGGGAACAAGTGTTTAGTAATGTGGTAGCAGCATATGGAGAGAGGGATGCATTACATTTTCCCATGACTATGCCTTAGTCTTCTGGAGAACCTGAGCCCCTGGACTGTGGCCCTCACTTGTGCTGCTCAGGGCCCCTCTCAACTGAGACAAGATCGCTAGAGGGGGTTGGAGTTGGTTATTTCCCTTCTTTTACACAGAAATTAGGAAATGAAAACTTCCATGCAATTTGGCTACCAGAACTGTTCTGATCTCATAATGGCTAGTCTCCATGGAAAAATAAGGTCATTTCCTCTATTTTTACTGGGACAAAATTCACAAAAGTGATGTTGTGCTCCCGTGCACTGGGCCCTCTTGAGTTCTCAACTTTCAGATTTGTTCATAGTGAGCTCCTAGCAACTTGCCAGTTACAACTGAAATTTTCTTACCTTGGTCCTGGTTCCTGTGGAAGCTTCTTGTGGGTCTCTACTTTGGTACGTCATAATTCTCTGAGCCAGATTGTCTCTTCATCTTTTTGAATAGATGTATTTTCTGTGATCTCATTTTTCTAACAAATCTTAGAAATTTTTTTTTCATTTTGTCCAGATAACTTCTTGATCATATCTACCTCCTTTCCCCTCAAAACTCCCCACCATGTCTCCCTCCCAAATTCATGTCCCTTTTTTCCTTTTTCTTTAAAATATGGGCACTTGGCATCTATAATTATTTTTTAATATTTTATTATTTTTATTTTACATGTTAGTGTATTGCCTGCATGTATGTAAATGCACCCATGTGGTGTAATGCCCACAGAGGTCAGAAATGGGCATCAGATTCCCCTGGAACTGGAGTTATGGACGGTTGTTAGCCACCATGTAAGTTCTGGAAATTGAACCCAGATCCTCTACAAGAGCAACCAGTGCTCTTAACTATTGAGCCATCTCTCCAGCTCCCCATAATTATTTTCTTGAAGCACGACTTTAATTTTTTTGTGTGTTTTATTGTTTTGTTTAGTTTTTGAGACAGAGACCCTTCCTATATCCTGAACTGGTCTGGAACTCACTATGTAGACCGGGCTGGCCTTGATCACACAGAGATCTGCTTGCCTCTGCCTCCTGAGTGCCTGGATTAAACACATGCATCACCGTGCCTGGATATGTGCTTTTTTGTGTGGGGGGGTGGTGTTGGTGTTTTTTTTTAAACAGGATCTCATGTAGTCCAGCCAGGTCTTGACACAGAGATCTGCTTGCCTCTGCCTCCTGAGTGCCTGGATTAAACACATGCGTCACCGTGCCTGGATATGTGCTTTTTTGTGTGTGTGGGGGGTGGTGTTGGTGTTTTTTTTTTAAACAGGATCTCATGTAGTCCAGCCAGGTCTTAGACTCCTTATATAGTTGAGGATGGCCTTGAACTCTTCATCCTCTTTCCTCTACTTCCCAAGAGTTGTTAGGATTACAAGCATGTACCACCACACCCACTTTATGTGGTACTGGGAATCAAATTCATGACTTCACGCAATTCCTCTACCAACTGAGCTTCAGCCCCAGTTTTTGTATGTTTCTGTATTTATCTCATAGTACTTTCCAATGTCCTTTATTGTAACTAGACTATTGTGAAGTGGGAACATTTCTATTCCATCACTGGACTAATTTCAGAGAACATCAATACTTTCAAACTTTGAATTTACATTTATAGAGAATAGTTTTTGAGTAAAAGGGGAACTGAAAGCAGGCAAGAGGGGTCTGACGAGGAACATAATTTAACTCTTAACTTTTCTCCATTTTTGGCACTGAGCCTTGCAGTGTAGCCCAGGCAGGCCTTAAACTCACTACATATGCAGGCTAGCCTCATGTCATCTTTCTGCCTCACCTGCCTGAATGCTGAGATTAGAGGTACATGCCTCCATGCCCAGCAAACCGTTAGCTTTGGAAGCCACCTTGTGGCCTTCTAAGTCATCAATTACCAATGAAAGTGACATTACCCTTCAGGTAGCATTTGGCAATGTCTGGATACATTTTTCACCATTATAAATGGAGTTTGGGGTGTAGTACAACTGATACCTAGTGAGTAGAGGTCAGGAATGCCACTTTCCTGTCCTCAAGGTACAGGGTATTATTCTCACAACAGACACTTACCTAATCTGAAATGCCAGTACTGCTACTATTGAGGATGATGATTTTTAACCTCTTAAATTGGTCAAAGTGTTTTCCCCTCAGCCAGTACCTACCTGCACAGTATCTCACTGCTGCTTCACAATGGTCCAGGAGGTAGTTGAAATGTCACAATCTGAGATGAGGTAGGTTATGCCTTAAAACTGAAGCAGCCTGTTGGTCAATAGCAGAGCTGGGACTACCATCCTTTAGTTCAGTTGTTTCCAGAAAGCCAGCAGTTCCTTGGGCCTCTACTTGTTTCAACCACTCCACTTTTCAAAAGCAGATCATTATGCTTTGTCTTGTGATTACTGCCACTAATTGATATTTACAAGGATTAGCTCTAGGGCCTCCTCAGATAGCAAAGTCCACAGGTGTTCAAGACTCAAAATGGTGTAGCAATTGCACATAACCTTTGCACATCCTCCAATATGCTTAAGATAATCTCTAGGTTGTCTATCATAAGTAATAGAACGTGTATGATGTATGAATAATTGTCATACTGTATTTTTTTAATTCTGGGAATGGAACCGAAGGCCTCACACATGCTGGGTTAGTACTCTACCACTAATCTACATCCTCAGCTGGTTTTCACTTTTCATCTTGAGACTAGGCCTCATTGCGTTGTCCTGGCAGGCCTTGGATTTGCAGTCCTTTTGCCTCAGCCTCAAGGGTAACTGGGATTAGAGGCCTGTGCCATGCTGTATTTTTTAAGGAATAATGACAAGGAAAAAAAGAAAAAAAACCCTCTGTATTTATTCAGCTCAAATGCAGTTTTTAAAATATTTTCAATCTGAGATTAGCTGAATTCTGTAGATGTGGAACTTCGTGGGTGTAGAGCCCAGCCAATGCGGAGCCCACAACAGACACAGAGCCAACTGTGTATTTCTGCCATTTTGATAGACTAATGTGCTTCTCGTAGTTAGCAATGCTTCTCTGTCTTGCAGATTCCTATTTAATTTCTCCATCTGCAGATAGGATGGAAGCTTACTATAGGCAGCATAGCAATTGACATAGAGTAGGGGCTTAGAAATGTTTGTTGATTGAATTCGAAGGTAACAAAAATATTTAACCAAATATTAACTTTGTCATGTATAAGAGCTTGAAACGAAGACTGTATCTGCTTTTAGAACCGCCTGAGAGATGGGGCATAACCCTAGGACTAATCAGGAAAGAAACACTGGGGGACCATATATCTGTTGTTTTATCTATTAATTTTTCTTTATTAGTCACTTATGGTAGCTTGCACCTGTAATGTAATCCCGACATTCAAGAGGCTGAGGCAGGTGGATTATGGTGAGTTTAGGGCAGCTTGGGCTACATAGTAAGTTCCAGGCCAGTCTGGACTAGAGACTGAAACTGTGTCAAAAAACCAACAACCAAAAAGAATTTTGTGTTATTAATAGTACAGATAAATATTGTTTTGTTCTCCTTGTTAAATTCCTATGCAACAGGTACATTTTGCTTAAAATGTTCTATATGTTGGCGCTGGAGAGAGCTCAGTGGTTAAGAAAGTGCACTGGATGCTCTTGTAGGTAAGCAAGCTTCAGTTCCCAGCACTCATAACTAACAACTGTCCGTAACTCTAGTTCCAGGAATGTGACACCCTCTTCTGGCCTCCTAGGTCATTGCACGCATGTGGTGTACATGCAGGCAAAACCCGCATGCGTATAAAATAAAAATAATTTTTTTTGTTCTTCTTGACACAGGGTCTTCCTGAAGCCCCAGCTGTCCTGGAACTCACTATGTAGACCACGCTGGCCTTGAACTCACAGAGATCCACCTGCCTCTGCCTCCCGAGTGCTGGGATTAAAGGCGTGCGCCACCACGCCCAGCAAAAATAAATAATTTTTAAATGTACTAGATGCTAACATTTTGTTCCATAAAGGTCTTATCAGAAACATGATATGAACACAAAACTTCTGTGATGTTTAGTGTTATAGTTATCTTTAAATTCTCCTAACCTCTAGGCTGTGTGTTTTAAGGTAGCTGATTTTAATTTTCTCATTCATAAAAATGGGAACAATGATCCTCATTAGCTAACCTAGCCTGTTCCTCAGAATACTTATTTAAAGCCCATAAAATAATTGTGAACAGTACTGTGTAAATGGCAAGACTCCTTCAGTTACGATAAGACCTTTATGGACTTCAGTTCCCAGCACTCATAACTAACAACTGTCCGTAACTCTAGTTCCAGGAATGTGACACCCTCTTCTGGCCTCCTAGGTCATTGCACGCATGTGGTGTACATGCAGGCAAAACCCGCATGCGTATAAAATAAAAATAATTTTTTTTGTTCTTCTTGACACAGGGTCTTCCTGAAGCCCCAGCTGTCCTGGAACTCACTATGTAGACCACGCTGGCCTTGAACTCACAGAGATCCACCTGCCTCTGCCTCCCGAGTGCTGGGATTAAAGGCGTGCGCCACCACGCCCAGCAAAAATAAATAATTTTTAAATGTACTAGATGCTAACATTTTGTTCCATAAAGGTCTTATCAGAAACATGATATGAACACAAAACTTCTGTGATGTTTAGTGTTATAGTTATCTTTAAATTCTCCTAACCTCTAGGCTGTGTGTTTTAAGGTAGCTGATTTTAATTTTCTCATTCATAAAAATGGGAACAATGATCCTCATTAGCTAACCTAGCCTGTTCCTCAGAATACTTATTTAAAGCCCATAAAATAATTGTGAACAGTACTGTGTAAATGGCAAGACTCCTTCAGTTACGATAACTCAAATAATTGTGTGTACCTCTGAGTTATGTGATATAACTAGCTATCAGGCAATTATTAAAATAAAAATTATTATTTTTCTAGAGTGCAAATATTTTTCTAGTACATTCTGATTTTGTGTTCTTTACGTACAGTACTGACTAGGCTAAGTAAATTGGGCCTTTTCCCCTAGTAATTTGGCTAAATGATCTACCGTGGTATTTGACTTTGGACTCTCTTGACAATTACGATACCTTACCTTTTTTTTCTCCATAGGTATTACAGAACATCCTGGACACCGAAAAAGAATATGCTAAAGAGCTCCAGTCTCTTCTTGTTACTTACCTGAGACCCTTGCAGTCTAATAACAAGTAAGAATTTTTTTAAACTCTGAGTCAAATAAAGCAAGATAATGTCAGCACATGGAGTCATTACTCCCATGTCACTCAATAATTGATTTCCACAGATCTCACATTGCCAAGAACATGGTCAGGGCAACAGAAATTATGCAAGATGTTGCTTTTGGAGAACTTGGCTTGCTTTCTGAGGAAGGAATGAGCTGATCTGAAATTCTGCCTGTCATAATTTTTATCTTGGATATTTTTTAACCTCTTTTCCACTTATTTTTTTAAATTTAAACCCATAGCACAGACCAATTACACCAGTTTACAGGATAGAGCATGATATTTCAATACACCTCTACAATGTGTAATGATCAGATTAGGCATCCATAGAAACCCTGCTATGTTATACAGCATTTAGAAGTTTCTTCTATTCATCTGCACCCCTGTATGCCCTATACACCTTGACGCTTGCCTATCCATCCCTCCATCCTCCATATCCCCCTAGGTTTTGGTAACCAGTCTTCTACTCTGTTTCAATAAGGTTTACTTTTTTTTTTTTTTGGTCTTTTGAGACAGGTTCTCCCTGTAGCCCCAGCTGACCTGGAACTCACTATGTAGACCAGGCTGGCCTCAAACTCAGAGATCTGCCTGCCTCTGCCTTGTGAGTGTTGGGATTAAAGGTGTGCGCCACCATGCCCAGGAAGGTTTACTTATTAATTAAGTTTTTTGTTGTTTTTTAAACCCTCAATGTAGTAGTGCACACCTTTAATCCCAGCACTTGGCAGGAAAAGACAGGTGAACCTCTGAGATCCAGGCAAGCCTGATCTACGTAGTGAGCAAGTTCCAGGCCAGTTGGGGTTACAGGGAGACCCTACCTTAAAAAATATTTTTTATCTTAAAGTTTTTCATACAAGTAAATATTGTATACTGAACAGGTCCCCCTTCCTTTTCTTGCCCCCCCCCCTGTTATCTTGTTCCCTTAGGCAGTCTCAATTCTACTTTCATGTCGTATACACGTTCATGATTTCATGTCTCTCTGTTAAACAAATGAGAGGAGACTCAGCATTTGTCGTTTTGAGACTGGCTTAATGTGGTTAATGTGATTGTCTCCAGTTAAATTCATTTTCATGCAAATTACAAAACTTCATTCTCATTTATGGGTAAAAAAATATAATTCCATTGTGCACATATGCTGCATCTGTGCTATGCATTCCTCTGGTTTGGGGTACCTAGGCTTGTTCCATCGCTTAGCTGTGAGTAGCACTGAAATATTGAACAAAGACTGTTTGTTTAGTAGCGCTTCAATGCATAGACATTGATGTGCAAGTGTATGAATTCTCTATTTTACCTTCCACATTTCTTGTGCATTTTAAAACAGTGGGTCTGGTTTTATCACGCAGAAAAAGGCTCCTTGGTGCTTTTATTCAGAAAGCATATAAACTTGAAATTCTCATGCTCACTCTGACCCTCACTTGCCAGGCCAGACCTCTTTCCCAGGCTCCCAGAGTGAAAGTATGTGATATTTTGTGAATGTTTATAAGAGCAATTCAAGTCAGAATTTCACCAGGCAAATGAGAATGGTAATGAGATGCTGAAGTGTTTTAGAAAGCAAACTGTAAAAACTTATTTTGGTTTTCAAAAATATGAAATGATTACCTAAAGCCTGAACTGAAAACTTAGTTTTCATGAAGGAAAAATACAGATCACTTTTAATGCTATAGGTGTAACATATTTAACAAATAGTCACTGCATTTATTTGCTGCTTTAATTGATTTGATTTCACTAGTGATTAAGATCTGTAACTGAAATAGAAACTTTAGCATTCAGCTCACACAATGGAGAACAAAATCTTCCCCTTTTACCTCAGTAAAAAAACTGATTTCTGTGGACATTTGTCTAAACTATCAACTTCAGGCTTAAATGAGTTTAGTATAGTAAGCTATCTCCTTTTTTTCTTCCAAATTATGTTTGTTTATGTAAAATATCTTACCAAATTTTGACTTTATTCTCATGGTACCATGGGAATCTTTCTTCATATGGAAGGATTTTATATTCCTTTGATAAGAATTTGAGCATGATTAACAAGAAAATGTTGAGTTTTATTATGTGAAATGTGAATCACAGTTCTCAGTGCCAGATAGGAATGCAGCACATCGCTGGCTCTAGTGCCCTGGGAGAAATACTGTCTCCATTGACGGATAAGAAACTGAAGTGCAGGCAGGCTTACTGCCTTGCCTGGCACATAGCCAGCAAGTGCTCAGACTGTATCTACCGTACCTCTTGCTACTATATGAAATGTACCTTCTATTTTCTGGTTGTAACAAGCAGAATAGAGGGTAACTGAAGTGGTAGTTCAGGAGAGGAGATGGTCAGATTTCAAATGAGGGAGAGACTGATTTGCAATCATGAAGCAGGGGGAGGAAAAGGAGAGCCAGGTAGAGAAGGTGTGTGACTTGAAACAGACCTGCATACTTCCTCAGTTTGACCCTTTGAATGTATATGTATTTAGAGTGTTTCCATTCAGTGTAACTATTTTGCCACCCCACAATGATTTGAGCAAGTTCAACTGTTTACTGTCTGATGATGAAGGGACCAGGGTGTAGTAATACCAGGACCCATCTTGTTGTGGCTAGAACATAACAGCTAGGGAAGTTGTCTGACTGCTGGATTTGTTTTCTGTTTGTTCCTTTTCTTGTTGCTTTGTTTGTTTGTTTGTTTGTTTGTTTGTTTTGAGACAGGGTCTATAGCCTCAACTGGCCTGGAACTCACTATATAGACCAGGCTGGCTTCCATCTTGCAGAGATCTGCCTGCCTCTGCCTCTCCAGTTCTGGGATTAAAGGCATACACCACCACGACTAGCTTGGATTGCTTTTGACACCCTTAGGTAAAGTTTTCAGTTTGCAGGTCAGCATAACAGCAGAGGAACTGGAAACTTTTTATAATCTAAGGATTACTGGGAGTGCTTAGTGAATCTCATCTTTTGTTTTGTTGTGCTTTCTTGAGACAGGATCTCACTATGCAGGCCTGGCTGGCCTGGAATTCACTATGTAGACCAGGCTGGCCTTGACCTCAAAGTGATCCCATTGTCTCTGCCTCCTGAGTGCCAGGATTAAAGGCACCACCACACCCAGTGGGTTTTACCTTTTTTATTAGTCAGCAAAACTTATTCTCTTGCAAATATTATTCTAGGAATTATGTATGAGATGTATGTATGTACGTATTTTTTGTTAATTGGTTTTGAGACAATGTCTGATGTGGCCTAGGCTGGCTTCAAACTTGAACTCCTGACCCCCTTGAATTCACCTCCCAAGTGTTGAGATTACAGGTGTGTCTTACTACACCTGATTTAGGATTGTATATTCGTTTTTAAATTTATTTTCTTTGTTTTTAAACATGTGTATGCCTGTGTGTGTATGTGTATGTGAATACAGGTGCTCCATGGGCCAGAAGAAGTCAGTCCCCAAAGATGTAGTTATGAGCAGTTGTGAGCCACCCAGTGTGTGTGCTAGGTACTGAACTCAGGTCCTCTGCAAGAGCAACAAGTGTTCTCATCACTGGGCCATCTCTCTAGTCTCCAGGATTATATATTATTTTTAATATATTTTATTTATTATTTTTATCTTATGTGTATGAATGTATTTCCCGAATATATGTAAGTGCACCCATTTTTGTGCCATTCCCACAGAGGTTAGAAGAGGGTGTTGGATCCCCTGGAACTGGAGTTCAGATGGTTGTTAGCTGCTATGTGGGTGCTGGGAATCGAACCTGGGTTTTCTGCGAAAGCAGCCAGTGTTCTTAACCACTGAGTCATCTCTTCAGCCCCAGAATTATATGTTCTTTTTTTTTTTGGCTTTTTGAGACAGGGTCTCTCTGTAGCCCCAGTTGTCCTGGAACTCACTATGTAGACCAGGCTGGCCTCGAACTCACAAAGATCCGCCTGCCTCTGCCTCCCAAGTACTGGGATTAAAGGTGTGCGCCACCACGCCCAGCTCATATGTTCTTTTTTTTTAACTTAAAAAAATTTATTGACAATTTCATACATGCATATAAGACATTTTGATCAAATCCACACCCACTCCCTCCCCTCCAATTCCTCCCATGTCTCCCCATCACTTTTTTCCTGACAACTTCGTATACTCTTTCTGGTTTTTTTTCGGCGGGGGGTTGCTACTATAACATTACCATACCCTGTGAAGAGGTAACCCTAAAATCTTTTAGGGATTAGATAAGAGCCCCCAAATACTTTTGACGTTTTTGATCTTTGAAACAGAGTGTATTGCTAAGAGGCCCAAGGACATTTTGATTTTTAGCCAAGAAACTGGCTACTTTTCTTTCGAGTCTTTTTTCCCTAACTGCCTAGCTAATTCCTACCTCCTATTCTTATCACACCATCCTCTGAAGAGGTTGCCCAAATTGCCAATAGGGAATCGGGACGCAGACCGATCTGGCTTCTTCCATGCTGAACAGGGATGCAGGATGAGGCAATTGGGGCACCCCTTCAGTGGGTCTATCTAAAAGACTCCAGAATTGCATAACTCTTATCTGTAGTGGGAAAAGAAAGCCCTTGACTGGTGAATAGGAGATGTGAAGGAGAAGTAAAGGCAAGAGTAATTAGCATTACAAGTTCTAGACAGGGAACCAGAAAAAAGTCAAAACAGGGCAAATTTCATATGTTCATGCCAGAGTCCACTGGGATTTCTTGACAAGAGCTTCCAAAAGCATGCCTCAATTGGGTTCCTCCTCATTTTTCTTTTGTCTGCCAAGGCTGGACTTAGTGATGGACTCAAGACTTGTTTTCAGGCACTTTGATAGCTGTTGGAGTGGCTAGAATCAGTGTCAGTTCCCTCTCAAAGGCTTCTAGATAGGGGGAGAAAACAAATTTAACCATCATTTTAGAACAATAGTGGGTTGTCTCCCTCAGCTATAGGTGGGCCCTACAGTATTGCAGACCAAACTTTGAAGTCTTATATCTGGCAGCACTTTCTGATTAGAAAAAAAAATCATCAATGATAAATAATTGTCTAAATAACATTTTATATGGACTTAAGCCTACTGTCTGAGAAGTGTAATCCCTTGAACTCTTAAAGAAATATACTGATCACTTTAATCTTTGGTTATACTTTCCTTTTGGGTGTTTAAGACCATACCATTGGCCCAAATAAACCAATTTATTTTTATTCTTAAGGTCCTTTGAGGGATTATATATTCTTAAGAAGAAGGAATACGTGGCACATTGATCTTTCAAGTTAATCTTCAGAAAAGTTTTCCCCCAAAGTGGTTAAGATTGCGGTTTTTGGTAAAAATGTTTTCATACAATTCCTTTCTTTGCCGTTATTTGAATTTTTACTCTGGGTAGTTTGCTTAACTGCTCTATGTCTGCGTTTTCTCACCTGTAAAATGGACATAGCCATAACACATACTTCCCACAGGTACAGTAAACTCAAATGAACTTTTTATTTTTATAAATAACACTTATTTGTATGAACGTTTCATGCCTTATGAGGGTTGACTCCTGTTCTTATGATCACTTACTGTTTGGTAGGGGAAGGATGAACTGGAACATTTTTCATAAAGTTGTTCAGTTTATTTGAGTCCATTCCATCCTACAAATAACAATAACAAAAACCATCCATTCTATTTTCTTCACTCTACTTCCTTTCATGAACATTTCTTTTAGTTGTTATTTGATCATTTTTGTTTCAGAGAAAGCTGATTTTGCTGCTGTTTTCCTCCTACATTTATTGATCATATATATTTTAATTACTTTTCCATTTCCCCAAGAGTAAGACACAGCAAAGATTTTAAACTTATTACCACTTGTGAGGGCTTTTATCTGTTTCTATACTTTGATATTATGCATGTGTTGTTAGTTGTCCTCATGGCTTAATAAAATACGTAAATGTCCCTTATGACCACTGACTTTCTTTAGGATCATTATTATTCTTATTTTAGTAAATCAAGGAAAAATTAAACAGCATTGCCCAAGATCGTAGAGCTGTTGTAAATTCAAAAAGCAAAAATTAAAACAGGCATTTTACCTTCCCTAATGTTTGCCAGCAACATTAGCAAGCGGTTAGCTATATATCTAAATTCATCCTTCCCTTCTGTTGACTGGAACATCATGTACTGTTTTTCAGTCTAAGTTCTGTGGAGTTTACATGTTTACTGGGGAACTTTGAAGAGGTATGTACATTTCAACAGACACTCTGCCAAGCTTTGGAAGAATGTTCAAAGTAAGTGTGGCACTGACTTTGTTGTTTCCTTTCACACTTTAAAAGATGGATCAGTTTAAATTAATAATTACTTGTGGTTTTGTTTATTTGTTTGGGTTTTTTGAGACAAGGTATTAAACAGCCCAGGCTAACTTGCAACTCACTATGTAGCTGAAGCTGACCTTGAACTCCTGATGCTCCTGCCTTTACCTCCCAAGTACTAGGATTATAGGCTTGGGTCAGGCACAGGGGCACTTTGTCTTTATATTTTTGGTATAGTTTTGGTACATTGTCCCAGGATAAAGTAAAAATAAAAAGACAAAACAAAACTACAAATCCAAAAGCAGGCATGGTGGCACACGCCTTTAGTCCCAGTACTCTGAGGCGGAGGCAGGAGGATCTTTGTGAGATCAACCCCACCTTCTTCTACATGGTGAGTTCCAGGCCAGCTGGGCCTACAAGGGGACCTTGTCTTAAGAAAATAAAAACAAAAGCATATCAAAGAAACAAAAACTGTTGGTGGTATTCAGTGCTAAAACATTATGTATGTGTCAAGTCTGTCCATCTAATAAAATGTTTCTGACTTTAATTTAAAATCGTATCAATTTTGTGCTTCTGGTGACCTTAAGAGATGAGGTCTTAATTCATCATTATGACAGCTTTGACATTGGTTAGAGATTTTATGTGCTATAGATTACTTGGAAAAGACATTTAGATCACTCTTTTAACAATCACTCTCTCTTTCTCTGTCTCTCTCTCTCTTCTTTCTCTGTCTCTCTCTGTGTCTCTCTCCTCTCCCCCTGGGCTGGGCTTCCTTTGCATATTCTAAGAAGGCTCTTTACCACTGAGCTATGTCTCCACCCTCACTTGGAATGCTTTCTCTCCCTCTAGCTAAGGTTGGCCTCAAGCTCCCTATGGAGCCAAGGTTGGTCTTGAATTTTTGATCTTTTTGTCTTTGCCTCCACATTTCTGGCATCACAGGTGTGTGTCACCACGTCTAGCTTTCTCTTTAAATCACTGATAGTATTGTGTTTGTTTTATTCTGACTTGAAATATATGCAAAGGAAGGAAAAAAGTATGTTTTATGTGAACTACATGTTCTTGATGGCTAATTGATTGCTAATGGTCAACATTTTTATAATAAAGTTCATTAGCATGATCATCTGGCAATATATTTCTGTTGAAAAATTAATCTTCCAAATGATATATCGTAAAAATATCTGATGATTTCTATCATGAATGTATGGGAAATTGGAGATGACTGCCTGGTTTTTGAACTTTATGGGATGAATATATTTGTCCAGAATGGAACATGGAGAGACTCTACACTCTAGAGACACATTGAGCTGCCAGTAGCAATGCAGATACCTGATAGGGAAAGATGCTGGCCAAGCAAGATGGGCAGAGTACAAGCTACACTTACAATCTTTATGTTCTCCATTTTTTTTGAGGAACACATAGAAAACAGCCCATGGGACATGCCAGTATTGTTTACATACTGGATGATGTGACTCAGAGTGATATTTTCATTTTTGATGATTTTCTGATTTTCTACCAATGAAAATAATTAAAATAACTAAATTAATTAGCTAAAATAACTTAAAAATCATGAGACTTCCCCGTTTAACAACCATCAGGCCAACAAGGCTATCATTTTCTGTGGTGTGATACTGCTGAATTCACTTAGTTTTGCCTGTGCTTAAGCTTGATATAAATTTCAGTCTTCTTAGTATGTTGAGTAAAATTTGAATATAATCATCCTAGAAACAAACACCCCAACCTGTCAATTCCAAGTAAGTATCTGATCCTGTATGTTAGTCAAATCAGTGGTCCGAAAAGTACATTTCATGCATAAAATTCTTCTAATCTGCTTTAAAATAACTCATAGCACCATATTCAAAAGGTTTACTGCTTCCAGGCTTAGTTGCAAATATCTTCTTTAGTTTCTGTTTCCAATTTTACATTTTGTGTTTCACATGTTTTACTTACAGGTTTCCAGAAAACCAACACAAAGTTGGAGGCTGTCTACTCAACCTCATGCCTCATTTTAAATCTATGTACCTGGCTTACTGTGCAAATCATCCTTCAGCTGTAAATGTGCTCACCCAACACAGGTAAAGCACTGACTTTTTCCCAGCTAAGCTGTTCTGCAACGACAACCTTTCTTAGGATTACTTCCTCTAGGAATCCAAACTCTCTAATTCAGTTCTTGATTATGTTTTTTTCTACAAGGAAAAAAATTAATTGTTACACGGGTTACTCATCCATTAGTGCAACAAGTAATTTATTAAGCACCACATGCAAGGATATATGTACACTGATGGATGTAGTAGCAATCAAGGAAGAGAGGGCCCCTCCCCTCATGGGAGGGAAATTCAGATAGTAAGTTCAACATTGTAGACATGTTGCATTACAAAAGATTAGTCAAAGTGATGCCTGGAAACTTTGCGATATGGTATTAAATTAGAGGGGAGAAAAGTAAGGGCAGGATAAAAGATGACTTTCCTTAAGTAAAATTCCATTTAGATCTAATGGGCTACCTTACCTATGTCAGTTAATGTAATTTTATGGTGATAAATGTACGCTGATTGAACACATTAATGGGTTTTATTGTGACGATTCCATATATGCATTTATCATGCTTGGGTCATGCCCAGTCTCCTATCTTCTACTTCCCATTCTACAGGCCTATATTAAGGTTGACGGTTCTTTGTTTGTTGTTTTATTTTCATGAAGGTTACATAGTACATAGTCCAGACTGGCCTCAAATTCTTGGCAATCCTCCTGTCTCAGCCTCCCAAGTGCTAGGATGACAGGCATGAGCCATTTAATTTTTTTAAATTCTAGATTTGAGGATTATAATATATGAGAAAAAAACCCATGTGGTACTTGTCTTTCTGTGTTTGGCTTATTTGATTTAACATGATGACCTCTATTTCCATCTGAAAACAACATTTCTTTCTTCTTTGTGGTTGAATAATGTTCCATTTTACATATACATATATATATATACATATATGTATACATACACACACACACAGAGCTAGACTGATTCCATTGCTTGGCTGTTATGAGTAGAGCCTCAATAAACAGGGGTATGCAGGTATCTCTGTTTTATGCTGACTTCCTTTCTTCAGCTATATACCCATGAGTTGTATAGCTGGGTCTAGTCGTAGTTCTATTTTTAGTGTTTTGAGGGACCTCCATACTCCAAAGTGGCTAGACTGAGGTACATTCCCATGAGCAATGTATAACAGTTTCTTTCCCCATTACTGCCAGCGTTTTTTAGTTATTTTCTTTTCTTTTTAAAAAATATTTTTACTGAGATTTTGTGCATTTCGTATAATAGATCTTAATTAAATTTAGAACCCTTCCTCCATCTGCACCCCATAGCGCCCCCCCCGCACTGGATTTCATGCATTCTGTCATATATGTTAAGTCCTATCCAGTCAAGCTTTTGTACCCAGATGTCCTTTGGTGCAAATTCATTCACTGGAGTCTAGTCAGCCTGTCTAGAGTCACTCCCTTACTATTTTGACTGGGGTGAGATGGGAATCCCGAGAATTTGGCTTTGCATTTCCCAGATTGCTAAAGGTACTGAATTTTTCCTATAAATTTTCCATTTTTGCTTTTTTTGGAGCAGTGTCTTTTGGATAATTTGACCATTTCTTCATTGTATTATTTCTTCTTTTGTTAAGTTTTTTAAATTAGTTTATTTTTTTTTTTTTGATGAATGAGAATTTTCTTAGAGTTTAAAAGAAAAACCCCAGGGCAGGCAAAGCTATAAATCTCACCCATTGCTGGGAGGACAGAGATAAAGGAAAAAAGATTTTAAAAAATGAAGGCAAATCTTATGAGTCAAGCCAGGGAGGAGATCTGCCACATGGTGCACAAGCCGCCACATGCTGGGGAAGAAAGCGTTAGAGAAAAGCTGAGGAAGCCCAAAGTACCAGAGCAAGTATGCGTAGGCTCTATCTGGCATCCAAAGGAAAAAGACAAAAAAGAAGAAAAGGGAAAAGGTACTCAGAAAGGTGGGCAGGCCCAACAGAATCTCACGGTGGTTCTGTAGCGACTGCATTGTGAGTTTTTAGATGGTAGTCTAATGTCAGAAAATATATTTCTGACATCCTGGGAAATTGTTTTCTCCCATTCTGTATGCTATCTCAATACTCTGCTCTTTCTTTTTCTATGTAGAAGCATTTTTATACATTTCTGTAGTCATATATGCCAATTCTTACTTTTACTTCCTGGAAACTTTGAGTCCTTTGCAGAAAGTCCTTGCTTACATTTCACAGTGTTTCCTCCTAGAAGTTTCAAGGTTTCTGGCCTTACCTTATGGTCTTTGATCCGTTTTGAACTGATTTTTGTGCAGAGAGAGAAATAGGAATCACATCTCATTCTTTTAAATGTGACTATCCAGTTTTCCAAAGTTTTTGTTTCACTTATAATTTCTGTTTTCATTTACTCTCTGTGCTGGATAGCTTTAGTGTCAACTTGACACACCTGGGTTGAGGGAGCCTCAATCGGGGAATTGCCTCTATTGGACTGGCCTGTGGCCATGTCTGAAGGGTATCTTCTTGATGAGTGATGTGGGAGGACC
The DNA here is from genome assembly GCF_000622305.1 of Nannospalax galili. NCBI lineage: Eukaryota > Metazoa > Chordata > Mammalia > Rodentia > Spalacidae > Nannospalax > Nannospalax galili. Next base: position 1,359,971 of record NW_008344555.1, on the reverse strand, counting down.
CAGCCCACTGTGGGTGGTGCCACCCCTGGGCAGGTGGGCCGGTGTTGCATAAGAAAGCAGGCTGAGCAGGTGCCAAGGGAGCAAGCCAGTAAGCAACGTTCCTCCGTGGCCTGTGCTCCAGCTCTTGCCCTGAGTTCTACCTTGGGTTCCTGGATGAACTGTGACCCGGATATGTAAGATAAATAAAACCTTTCCTCCCCAAGTTGGTAGTGGTCAGAGTATTGTCACAGCAATGAAGAACAAACTAGGACAGAGATTGGAACCAGAAGTGAGGTATTGCTGTGACAGACCTGACCTTTGTGTTTTTGGGAGGACTGTGGAAGTGTTTGAAACTTTGGGCTGGAAAAGCCATTGTGTACTCAGAGTTTGTTGCTGTGGAGCTTGGAACAGTTATGCTGAAAGAGTTATAGACAATGGAGGCCTGGCTTATGAATCTTCAAAGGGAAGCAGGGACTATCAGGGCTGTTCGTGTGAAATTTTGCATTGAGAATCTGTGAGTTCTGGTCGGCTGGGGCTGAAGAATCAGCTGTGATTAAGAAGAGACCAGAACCGGAAGCAAAACCTTTCCTTTACTGGGACAATTGATGCTGGTTAGCTGGGGCTGAAAAATCAACTGTAAGTAACAAGAGACCAGCATCACTGTGATGGAGTCTTCTGGGAGGTATTTCCTCAGGGGCAGCACACAGGGGACCCGCACCTCTATTTCAAGCCGGAAGCAGGACTTGGTAATGTGTAAGAGTCTCCTGCATGGTTCTGGTGTTGAAAGCGTGAAGGGGTCACAGAGAGCAGCTGAGGCTTGGCACTCTGAGAGGCCAGGAAAGGCCATAGGTGAAAGTACGGCTTCAGTTGCAGCAAAGACCCCAGGATTGAAGGGGTCATGGAGAGAATCTGAGGCTTT
>NW_008344555.1:1354382-1358033 GCF_000622305.1 Nannospalax galili | reverse complement strand
GTAGTGGTCAGAGTATTTTGTCACAGCAATGAAGAACAAACTAGGACACTCTCTATTTCATTAATGCCCACTCCATTCTCTGTTATTTCTGGGGTCCTGATTGCTAGAAGAAATCTCAAGAAGTCAAATGGGTAAAAAAAAAAAAAAAAAAAGAGTTGGCAAAGAACAGTGATATCTCACGGTGATCTCTGTGACAGGACTTTTAAACAAAGTGCTCTGATAATAATTTACATGAATATAAATTATTTCAGTAAAAAAAAAAAAAAAAAAAAAAAGAGTTGGCAAAGAACAGTGATATCTCACAGTGATCTCTGTGACAGGACTTTTAAACAAAGTGCTCTGATAATAATTTGCATGAATATAAATTATTTCAGCTTCAAAAAGAATAACAGAATAGGGTCTCCGATAAGAATAAGTGTACAGGACTGGGGAGATGACTCAGTAGGTAAAGTGTTTACCATACAAACAAAAAGACTTGAGTACAGATCCCTAATACCCATGTAAAAACAACAACAACAACAAAAATAGGTCAGGGATCAGGCATACAGCTATAACCCCAGCTCTGGAGAGCAGAGATAGGTGGATGCTTAGCGTTCACTGGCTAGCTAGTCTAGCGAAGCTATTGAGCTCCAGATTCAGTGAGAGAACTCGTATAAAACGTAAAGTGCAGTGTGAATCAGGAAGACACCTGACATCAATTTTTGGCCTCCACATGCATGTGTGCCCAACCCAAATGTGCTCACATAAAAATGCAATATGTATACACACATTCAGTACCCCACATACAAACATACTCCAAATTAAAGAGTAAGTCTTTACAATGGATAGATGACTGACACGTCTCTCTAATCCTTCCTTATCGTCTGAATACCCATCTCTGACATATCTGCTGACATAATCATCTAGTTCAGAAAACTGTATTAGAGGCCTCAAGATACAGTTTGACAGCTGCAGTCATATGCTAGAAACCCAGTTGGGACAATAGTAATGCCAATACACAGTGGCTTTTTTTGACTTTATTTCAGAGAATGAATTCAGAACAAATGTGGATTCTGGACACGGCTCCAGAATGAAAAGAATAGTCTATTAATGCGTCCTAGATTTGAACCCTCAGAGCCAGGCTAGAAAAGTAGTTGAAACCAACCCTCAGAAGTGGTAAAAGTTGCCGCTGTACAAATAAGTATGACAGTTTCTCAAAAAAAAACCCTAAAAATAAAATGGCTATATTATTTCCTGTACCCCTCATGTTTGTATACTTAAAGGAATCTAGGTCAGCATATAATAAAGACACCTGCACATTCATGTTTATCATGGTACTATTAATAAACATCAAGATAAGAAGTCAGGCTAGATGCCAGTAAGTGGATGAATGGATAATCACAAGGTCCCCTATACACAAAATGGGGTATTTTTCAGCCATAAAGAAGAAACAGTAGCTCAGTGGTAGAGTGCTTGCTTTGTATGCATACAGCTCTAGTTTTCATCTCCAGTGCTTTGTACAAACAAACAAACAGCAACAAAAAAGCCAGGAAACCATTAACATGAAATTGTATGATGATACATTATTGGGACATTGAGATGGCTCAGAGGCCATTGCACTGGCCAGCCAACCTGAGGTTGATCCATGAATCCCAATCCCACAGGGAAAGGACAAAAATGACTCTTGAAAGTTTTCCTCTTACCTCGTGCTCACACATATGCATACACATCATACACATACTCCATACACACAGACGCATAGACCCATACACAGACACACAGGCACACAGACACACAGACACACACACAGACACACACACATACAACAACAATAGTAAATTGAAAAGAAAAAATGCATTTAAGAAGAGTGGACATAACTATAGACTTTTTTTGAAAACTATTTTATTATTAATTTTTTAACACACCATAATGTAGGGGTTTATTTACAGAAGAGTGGGCACGCCATGTTTACGGCTGTGCCATAAAATCCACACTCAAATCCAGATACTATGACCTGCCAACAGCCCCACAAAATGGTGAGAGAGGTGCCTCTTGGTGTTCTTGGCATATGTATATCCTTTGCCCCTCCCCTCACGTGCAGCTAAGGTTGACTGATTAGGTGGGAGGGGTAACTGACTCCTCCCTCAACTCCTTGATCAGCATGGGAAGGAGGTGTGACTATAGCTTGCTGGCATAGTGGTCAGAGGACATTTCCAGTTAACACTCTACCCCTTCCTCTGGCTCTTACGTTCTTTCCGCCAACCTGTTCTGCAAAAGTCCTTGAGCCTTAGAGGGGGTGGTAGGTGTGGGATGACCTTCCTCCTGTTGTGGCAAAGCACTGAACTTTCAGGCCTATGCATCATCTGTTTTCCACAGGCTGTTGGCCAGTTTGAGTGGGATTCCATCTACTATAAACACACACAACAAGAAGCAAGAACACCTAAACAGTGACTGCTATAATAACTTAACCTATGGGTGTAAACACAGATGCTTGGTCAGTACTTTAGCAGGTGCATCATTTCCATGTAACAAAGCAATTGTAGTGATTTCCCACTGGGGCCTATATTCTCCCTTGACACAGGGAGTTGGCTAGGTCTACAGTACCAGATGTATGTTGCACCCCTAGGAGTGAGCATTATATCCAATCAAAAATTTTCTGGTTATATACACTAGACACTCTACTACTGCACCAGCAAGAACATCTTGTTTGGTATATTGGTAATGCAACACATGGGGTCCGTCGTTGAGGAGAATTATGGGAGACTATTCTCCCCTAGTCATCTGCATATTGCCTTTTGGCACAGTGAAAGCCACCCATCCAGTGGCAGGAAGTTTCCAGCTTATTCCAAGCTTGATTTCTCCCTCTCCCACACTCACATCATACAGTGTCTCCAGCATTAGGATTTTTCTGTCCACTTCTGGTGCATAACCAACATTATTGGCAATGGCCTTTATTGTTTTGGGAACCTCTAGGGTCCCTCAGGCCAATGGCTTATAGAAGGGCAACCCACCTCTGGCACTGGGATTTTCATTTAACAAACATATTGCTTCTGGAAGGACTTTCTTCCATCCCCATAGGGTTGCTTATGTGCTTAGGTCTTTTTTTTTTAATTGTGTATATGGAGAATTTTCCCCCCTTTATTACCATAGTTCTTTGTATAACCCTCTTTCTCCCCTACCATTTAACCACCACCTTTTTGCATATTTCTCCCTTAATAACACCTCTATCCTACTAATCTTCTATAGCCATAGACTCTTTAAGCAAATGGTTCAACTGAAGATAGGGAACATTGCATAATAATAGCACTAAAAATGTAGCAGACATGCAGTATAAGAGGCTATGAGGAAGTTACTACTATTACTGTCTCTGATTTACAGATAAGTCGTTGGCAGGTTTAGCTTGAGTAATGTGCCAAAGAACTCATAACTGGTAAGTGGTGGAGCCAGACGCCAGATCAGTCAGATTTGGTTCAACTGAAGATAGGGAACATTGCATAATAATAGCACTAAAAATGTAGCAGACATGCAGTATAAGAGGCTATGAGGAAGTTACTACTATTACTGTCTCTGATTTACAGATAAGTCGTTGGCAGGTTTAGCTTGAGTAATGTGCCAAAGAACTCATAACTGGTAAGTGGTGGAGCCAGACGCCAGATCAGTCAGATTTCATTT
>NW_008344555.1:1342827-1354305 GCF_000622305.1 Nannospalax galili | reverse complement strand
ATTATTATTATTATTATTATTATTATTATTATTCCAAAGAAAGGCAATTTTTAACACATTTTTCCTTGAAGCAGGTTACATAAAAATATGTATACAATGAAGTTTCTTGGGGGAAAAATAGGACTAAGAAATCAAAGACCAAAGGATTTGCCAACATGGGGTGAACACTGGTGGAATAATGAAGGTTTCCATTAGCTTTGTTCTGTTTTTTTGAAAATCCTAACTAGATTATTGGGCTTGCTAACAGAACATAGAGTGGGAAATTTTACAGAAGAGTGGGCATCCCTCCCCCATTTATTGCTGCACTGGAAAGTCCACACTCAAATATAGATCCTGTGACTTCCCAACAGCCACACAAAATGGCAACAGAGATGCCTCATGGTGTTTGAGGCTTATATATCCTTACCACCCCACACACATGCAGGTAAGGTAGACTGATTGGGTGGGAGGGTTAACTGACTCTCCCATTGATTCCTTGATGAGGTGGGAAGAAAGTGTGAATACAGCTTGCTGGCATAGTGGTCAGAGGACACTTCTGGGTAACACTCCACCCCTTTCTCTGGCTCTTACATTCTTTACACCAACCTCTTCTGCAAAAGTCTCTGAGCCTTAGAGGGGGTGATAGATGTAGGATGATCTTCCATCTTCCTCCCATTATGGTAAGGCACTGAACTTTTGGGTCTCAGCATCTTCTGTTTTCCGTGGGCCCATTTCAGTGGGATTCCATCTACTATAAAAACACAAACAGCAAGAAACAAGAACATCTAAACAGTGGCTGCTATTACAACTTAGCCTATGGGTGTAAACACAAATTCTTGGACAGTACTTTAGCAGGTGCATCACATCCATCTAACAAAACAATTGCAGTGGCTTCCCCACTGGGGCCTATGTCCTCCCCTGACACTGGGGGTTGTCCTGATCTGCAGTACCAGAACACACCACTGTTGCACCAGCTGGAACACCTTGTTTAGCATGTTGATATTATGGAACATTGGGTCCATCGTTGAGCAGAATTATAGGGGCTAGATCTCCCACAGCCATTTGCATGTCGCCTTCTGGCACTATGAAAGCCACCTATCCAGTGACAGGGAGTTTCCAGCTTAGTCCAAACTTGATTTCTTCCTCTCCCTCACTTACATCATGTGGTGTCTTCAGCAATAAAGTTTTATCATCCACTTCCAGTGTACAACCAACATTGTTATTGGCAATGGCCTTTATTGTTTTGGGGACCTCTGGGCCCCTCTGGCCAACAGCACATAGCAGGGCAACCCACCTCTGGCACTGGGATTTTCATTTAATAACCATTTGGCTTCTGGTAGGGATTTCTTCCATCCCTGTAGGGTTCCTTCTGTAAGGATTTCTTTTTACTGTGTATCAGCAGAATTTTCCCCCCTTTATTCCCATAGTTCTTTGTGTAATCTCCTTCCTTCCCTTCCCTTTTAATCCACCCCCTTTTTCTATATTTCTCCCTTAGTAACACCTTTCTCCTATATTCTTTTCTCTCAGGTGTCTTTTTTCCCTTTACTTCCCTGGTTCCATTCCATATTCCTGGCTCCTTCAGTTACATTAGGATATGCACTCACTTATAATGATTTGGTGCTAGGATCTACAAATGAGGGAGAACACATGTCTTTTGTTTTTCAGAGTCTATGTTACTTCATTTTGTATAACAGTTTCTAGATCCATCCATTTGCCTTCAAATTTCATTATTTCATCTTTCTTTACTGTTGAGTAGAACTCCATTGTGTAAATGTACCACATTTTCATTAACCACTCGTCAGTTGAGGGCCACTTAGGTTTCTTCTATCTCTTGGCTACTGTGAAAAGAACAGCAACAAACATGGTTGTACAAGTGTCTCTGAGGTAGGATGAGTCCTTTGGGTATATGTCAAGGAGTGGTATAACTGGGTCATATGGTAGGTTCATTTTTAGTTTTTTAAGAGTTCCCCCATACTGCTTTCCATATGGGATGCACAAGTTTGCAATCGCACCAGCAGTGGATGAGTGTTCCCCTTTCTCCACATCCTTGCCAGCATTATATATAATTTGTTCTCTTCATTTTAGCCAGTCTGATTGGAGTAAGGTGAAATAATCAAATGGTTTTAATCTGCATTTCCCTAATTACTAACGATGTTGAACACTTTTAAATATGCTTCTTAGCCATCTTTAATTCTTCCTTTGAGAACTCTTTGTTTAGATCTTTAGCCCGTCTTTTGATTGGGTCATTTGTTTTCTTGATTCTTTGTTTTTTTGAGTTCTTTACATATTCTGGATGTTAAACCTCTGTCAGATGTGTCACTGGTGAAGATTTTTTTCCAACTCTGTGGGTTTTCTCTTCACTTTCTTGTTTCTTTTGGTATACAGAAGCTTTTTGGTTTAAGGAGATCCCACTTGTTGATTTTTTTACCGTAATTCCTGAGCAACTGGTGTCTGATTTAGAAAGTCATTCCCTGTCAATGTTTTCTCCTAATAATTTCAGAGTTTTGAGTTTCACATTGAGGTCTTTGATCCATTTGGAGTTGACTTTTGTGCAAGGTGAAAGATAAGGATCTAGTTTTATTCTTCTATAGGTGGAGATCTAGTTCTGCGAGCACCATTTGTTGAAGATGCTGTCTTTTTTCCATTGTGTGTTCTTGGCACCTTTATCATATCAGTGGCTGAAATTTCATGTACTCAGGTTTGGATCTTCAATGATGTTCCATTGATTTATGTGTCTATTTTTGTGCCAGTACCAAGCAGTTTTTATGACTGTAGCTCTGTAGTATATTTGAGATCTGGTATAGTAATCCCCCCAGCGTTGCTCTTTGTACTCAGGGTGGTTTTGGCTGTCCTGGGATCTTTTGTGCTTCCATATGAATTTAAGGATTTTCTTTCTGATTCTGTAAAGAATGTTATGGAGATTTTGATTGAGAGTGCATTGAATCAATATATTGTTTTTGGTAGGATGGTCATTTTCACAATATTAATTCTTCTAATCCATGAGCATGGGAGGTCCTTCCATCTCCTGGTGTCTTCCTGAATCTCTTCAAAGATTTAAATTTCTCATTGTAGAAATCTTTGATGTCTTTGGACAGGTTTATTCCAAGACTATTATTTATTTATTTATTTATTTATTTATTATTTACTGTGACTGTTGTGAATGGAAGGGTTTCCCTGTACTTTTTCTCCAATAGCTTTTTATTGGTATATAGGAAAGCTACTGATTTTTGTAGATTAATTTTATAACCTGCCACTTTCCTGAAAGTGTTGATCACTTCTAGGAGTTTTCTGGTGGAATTTTTGGGATCTCTTAGATATTAGTATCATATTGTCTGCAGAAAGGGATAATTTGACCCTCTTCTTTTCCAATTAGTATTCCTTTAATTTCCTTCTCTTTTCCAATTGCTCTAGTAAGAGGTTCAAGCATCGTATTGAAAAGGAATGGAGATAGTGGATATCCTTGCCTAATTCCTGATTTTAATGGGAATTCTTCCACTTTTTTTCCATTTAGAATGAGGTTGGTGGTGGGTTTGTTGTATATAGCCTTAATTACGATGAGGAATGTTCCCTCCAGTCCAGTTCCCTTTGGAAATTTTATCATGAATGGATGCTGAATTTTGTCAAAAGCCTTTGCTGCATCTATTGAGATGACTATGTGATTTTATTAAAAGCCTACTTGATCATGGTGAATGATCTGTTTGATGTGTGTCTCTGTGCAGTTTGCAAGTATTTTGTTGAGAATTTTTGCATCTATGTTCATTAAGGAATTTTTGCATCCTATGTTCATTAAGGATATGGGTCTATAGTTTTCCTCTTTGGTTGTGTCTTCACATGGTTTGGGTATTAGAGTGATGCTGGCCTTTTAGAAGGAATTTGGGAGTTCGCCCTCTATTTCTATCATTTTGAATAGGTTAAGTAGTATTCATTGGAGGTCTCTTTTAAATTTCTGGTAGAATTCTGTTGTAAATCCATCTGAGCCTGGGCTTTTTTTTAGTTGGAAGTTTTTTAAAATTTTATTTATTATATTTATTTTATGTGTTATGCATGTATTACCTGCATGTAGGTAAGTGCACCCGTGTCATGCGATGCCTGCAGAGGACAGAAGAGGCTGTTGGATCCCCTGGGACTGGAGTTATGGACAGCTGTTAGCTGCCATGTGGGTTCTGGGATTCAAACCCAGGTCTTCTGCAAACAACCAATGTTCTTAACCGCTGAACCATTTCTCCAGCCCTATTTGGAAGGTTTTGTATTACTGTTTCGATTTCCTTATATGTTATGGGTCTGTCTAAACTGTTGATCTCTTCTTGGTTTAACTTTGGTGGTTCCCATGATTTTAGATTAGGTTTTATAATTTAATACAGTATAGGTTTTTAAAGTATTCTGTTATAATGTTCTGGATATTTTGGGTGTCTGTTGTGATGTTTTCCTTTTCATCTCTGATTTTGTTAACTTGGATTTGTTCCTTCTTTTGGTTAACTGGGCTAAGGATCTGTTTATCTTGTTTCAAAGAACTAGGTCTTAGATTCATTGATTCATTGTATGGTTTTCTTTGTTTCTTTTTCATTAATTTCTGCTCTGATTTTTGTTACTTCTTCTCATATGTTGGATTTGGTATTCATTTGTTCTTGCCTTTGCAGAGTCTTGAGTTGCAATATTAAGTCATTTATTTGTGCTCTTTCTGATTTTTTAATGTAGGCACTTAGAGATATAAACTTCCCTATTAATATTTCTTTTAAAGTGTCCCAGAGATTTTGTCATGTTGTCCTTTTCATTCAATTCCAGGAATACTTTTATTTCTTTCTTAGTTACTCTTTTGGCCCACTCATCATTCAGCAGTCTGTTGTTTAATCTCCATGAATTTGTGTAGTGACTAGGACTTCTTCCAGTATTGCATTATGGTTTGAAAGACTGTATGGAATTAGTTCACTTTTTTTGTATTTGTTGAGGTTTGTTTTGTGCCTCAGTATGTGTTCAGTTTTTGAGAAAGCTCCATGGGGTGCTGAATAGAAAGTGTATTCTTTGATGCTTGGGTAGAATATTCGGAAGATGTCTGTTAGGTCCATTTGATGTATAGTATCATTTAATTCAGATGTCTCTCTGTTTATTCTTTGTCCAGTTGACCTGTCTAATGGAGACAGTGGGGGTATTGAAGTTCCCTAATATTACTGAGTTGGGGTTAATCTGTGTCTTAATGTAATCTAGTCCTGTAGTGATTTTTTTAAGAATTTGGGTGCACCAGAGCTTGGTGCATATATGTTCATGATTGTAATATCATCTATATCTTCTTGGTTTAATTGTTCCCTTGATCAGAATGAAGTGACCCCTTTTATCTCTTCTGATTAGTTTTAGTTTGAAGTCTGTTATGTCAGATATTCGAATTGCAGCCCCTACTTGTTACTTAGTGCCAATTGCTTGGATTATTCTTTTCCATCCTTTTACCTTCAGGTAGCGCCTGTCCTTGAAGGTAAGATGGGTTTCCTGCAGACAACAAAAAGATGGATTTTGTTTCTTAATCTATTCAACTAGCCTGTGGCTTTGAGTGAGGAGTTCATTCCATTGATATTTAATATTATTATTGAAAAATGTGTATTGGTTGCCATCATTTTTGTATAGTGTTTGCATTCTTTGTCAAATTTTGTGTTTCTACAATTACACCTTCATTTAGTTTCTTTCTGTTGCCCCTGGGGTATAGTTGTTCCTTTCTCTGTTCTTTGTATTGCTTCAAGCATTCATTCAAAGGCTGGTTTTGTGGACATGTATTTGTTCAGCCTATTCATGTCCTGGAAGATTTTTCTTTTCCCTTCAACTATAATAGACATTTTTGCTGTGTAAAGTATTCTGGGTTGGCATCTGTGGTTATTTAGAACTGAAAATACTTTGGTCCAGTCTCTTCTGGCTTTTATTGTTTGATTGATAATTCTGTAATTCGGATGGGTTTTTCTTTATATATGAGTTGTTTTTCTTTTGCAGCTTCCAGTATTCTCTCTTTGTTCTGTATATTTAGTGTTTTTACTATGATATGCCATGGGGAGTTTTTTTCTGGTCCTGTCTATTTGGTGTTTTATGTGCTTCTTGTATTTGTATGGGGATGTCTTTCCTTAATTTTGGGAAATTCTCTTCAATAATCCTGTTTAAGATCTGGTTAGTACCATTAACCTGAAATTCTTCTCTTTCTTCTATGCCTATAGTATGTAGATTTGGTCTTTTCATGGTGTCCCACACCTCCTACATATTCCATTCCTGTGTTTTTTAATTTTTTTTCATAATCTTTGCTTGAGCAGTCCAATTCTTCAGCTTTATCCTCAAGTGTTGATATTCTGTTTCTATTTCATTTGTTGTAGAGATGAGATTTTCTTCTGCTGTTTCAAATTGGCTTGAGTTTTTCACTTCCTTCTTTATTTCATCCTGAGCTTTACACAATGTTTCTGTCTTTTCTGAATTAATTCAGAAGTTTATCCCTATCTTCTTTTAGTTCTTTGATTTGTTTGTGTGTTCTTTAAATTAGTTGAATTCCTTGATCATGTTTGATTGTTCTTTTAAATTCAGTGTCCTGGTTTATCTCTAGGGGGTTCTCCTTGTAGAATTCTTCTACAGGACTGGTGAAGTTTTGTGGGAACATGGTATTTTGGTTTTCCCTTTTATTATTTTTCTATTGTGATTTTGGCATGTGGATTTCTTTGGTTGTTTTTGATTCTGGTATGAAACTCAAGCCTTCCTTTGTTGAGTTGAAGTTTGCTTCTGTTTGTATTATAGGTGTGCCTTGTTTGTTTTCTTATTGGGTATGTAAAGCTGCTTGGTATAGGTTTCAGGTTTTCTCAGGTTTTATTTTGGAAGAAACTGATGGCTTCAGATCAGCTACTCAGAAACTTTCACAGAGTCTCCAAGTCAGGCTTCCTTCTAACGTTTGGATCCCTACCATCAGGTACTCGGAGCACAATTTGGGAAGCTCAATTTGGGAGGCCTGATTTTGGCACTCTCAGGAGGTCTGTTGAGTTCTCAGCCCCTACAACAGGCAGAGGCCAGATCAGGCACTCTCAGGAGGTCTGCTGAGTTATCAGTCCCTATACCATTTGGAGGCCAGATCAGGCAGTCTACTGAGGTCTCTACCCTGCAGTAGGGAAGGCTTCTCTCACTTAGCATTTTTTTGCCCTGTGTTTTATATTTTTATGTAGCAAACACAATAATTGGTTTCGTTATGACACTTCATAAATACACATCATTGTACTTTTTTCATATTCTCCCCATTACATTCCTTTGTCCTTCTTCTTCCCCCAAATAGTTCCCCTGTCACATTTTATATATACCTGGGTCTATAGTCTACATATGAGAGAAAATATCCTTGTTTGTGCTGATTAGTTTTGACTGTCACTTGACACAACCTAAAATCACCTAGGAAGAGCCTTGAGGAATTTTCTAGCCTAGGTTGGCCTGTGGGGTTGCTGGTGGGAAATTATCTGGTTGCTAATTGATGCAGGAAGGCTCAGCCCATTGTGAGTGGAATCATTCCTACGGCAGGGGGTTCTGAACTGTGTAAGAGAGGAGGAAGGAAGGTGAGAGGAAGTAAGCAAGCATCCATGTGTTTATTCTCTCTGCTCTTGATTGTGGATGTGATGGTTTAAGTTTCTGCCTTTTCACATATTAATGGACTATAACCTAGAGTTGTAAGTCAAAGGAACACATTCTTCCCTAAGTTGCTTTTGGTCAAGGTATTTTATCAACACCCTTTTATGGCCTTTATGGATACTTTCATGCACTCATACAGACACATACACATAAATAAAAACAAATCTTTTGAAAAACCTACACAATGGTGACAGCATGCACAAGATCCATGCAAACACAAACAGACAAAACCCCAGCATAGAACTGTGGAAATGGGCATCAGGGCTCAGTCTTAGCCAAAGAAGTGTTGGGCAGCTGATTACTGCTGGGTGAGGAAGAACTGGTCTTCTTTAAGTGAGGGACTCTAGGTAGGCTGACAAGACCCCATTGGATGAATGTCTGCTGAAGTACTCAGGATGCTAACTTGAGTTGATAGGCCTTAACATAAATGACAGAGCACATGAAATCCAATGGGGGGTGCTGTGGGAGGAGGGCATAAAGATGACTAAGATGTTGTATATAAGATACACAAAAATTCAGTTGATATTTTTTAAAATTCCATTAGAATATCTTGTTGTATGCTGATTTAGATTGCTTTGAGTATCTACCCAAGAATGACATAGCTGAAGCATATTCTATCTTTAGTTTTTAGCTCTATTTTTAGTTTTTTGAGGAACTGTCATACTGATTTCCATAGTGGCTGCACTAGTTTACATTCCCCTCAGCAATGTAGAAAGGTTCCTCTTTTTCCATATCCGAACCAACATTTTAAAAATGAAACTTAACTGCTTTTAAAATTTTGTAGAAACATATATTATCTGTTGAGCATGTCCCCTCATACCCTAACCTGTCTTTTCTCACTCCTATTATCACCCTTGTTTCTCTAGACTGCTTTACTTCCACTTTCACGTGTTTACACAATTTTATGTATCGGTATCAAAAATCTGAGAGCCACAAATGAGAGAAAAATATTTGTTGTCCTGAGAATGGTTTGATTCATTTGACATGATTATCTCCAGTTGCATCCATTTTCCTGCAAATGACATCAACATTTGTTGTTTGTTTTCTTAACGATTGCCATTCTGACTCAGTGGAATTGGATAGAATCTCAATATGGTTTTAATTTGCATTTTCCTGATGTTAGCATGCTTTTAAGCTTATATTATAGCACACATTATAATATGTGTTAGCACATTATTTTAAACACATCTACACATGGTGCTGGAGAGATGGCTCTGTGGTTAAGAATGCTCATTGTTCTTTTGAAGGACCAAAATTCAGTTCCTGAGCATCCACATCAGGTGGCTGACAACCACCTATAACCCAAGCATCTGGGGGATCCAACACCTTCTTCTGAGATTTATGGGCAATCTCATGCACTCATACAGACACGTAAATAAAAATAAATCTTAAAACAGTTCCACTGTATGGATAGCACATGTTGTTTTTCCATTTACCAGTTGGTTGATCAGGAGTAGTGCTGCTTTGAAAATTCATGTACACATATTTGTGTATACATGTTTTAATTTCTTGAACTTCTGATCCTCTTGCCTTCACCTCCCAAGGGCTGGGATTGTAGGCATACACCAACATGCTTAGTCTCATTGTTTGTTTGTTTGTTTGTTTTCTTCTACTTCTTCTTTGTGGCACTGGGACTTTACACATGCCATGAGGATACTCTAACACTGAGAAACATGCCCACCCTTCTCTGTTTCACTTTTATAAACGTTCAGGCTATTTTCCAAGTAACTGCATCAATTTATTCTCCTATTAGTGGTGAATAAGAGTTCCTTTCTCCATCCTGTGACATTTGCTGTTGTCGGTCTTTTTCCTTCTGATGCATTGTGTATGTGTTTGTGTGTACATATGCATGTGAGTACTTATGTGTGTAGAGGCCCAGGTTCATAACAAGATTCCTCATCTATTGTTCTTCTACCTTATTTGTGCTTTAACCACTGAGCTATCTCTCCAGCCCAGTCTTAATTTAGTACCTGAAATGCTGAAACTTCTGGACAGGAACATAGAGAATACTCTTCAGGACATTGGGATGTGCAAGAACTTTTTGAACAGAGCATCAATAGCAAAGGTACTAGCTCCAAGTGTCAATAGATAGTTTTGATATTAGGGAAATGCTAGCCTTGTAAATTCTCACCTCTTTAATGTTTTGGAATAATTTAAGAAGATTTGCTATTTGTTTTTCTTTACGTAGTAGAATATAACTATGAAATCATCCGGTCCTAGGCTTTTCTTGGCTAGGACACCAATTACTGACTCTTGTCATTACTTGTTATTGTCTGTTCATGTTTTACATTTCTTCATGTTTCACTCTTGGTAAAGTATATGTGCAACAGAGGGCCCATTTATATTTGTGTACATTTCTTGTATCCAGTTCGATACAATATAATTGTCCATAATAATGGAACTGAAGTTGGGGTGTTAAAGTCCCTAGCTATAATTCTGTTAGAGTTTATCTCTTCCTTTAAGTTTATATATAATATAATTGCTCATAATAATGTATAAGGATCTTTGGAATTTCTGTGGTGTCAATTGTAGTATGTCCCCCTTCATCTCTGATTGTATTTATTTCAATATTTTCTTTCTTAATCCATCCAAGAATTTCAAAATTTTTGTTAATTTTTTAAAGAACCGGTTCTTTGTTTCATTGATATTTTGTGATTTATTAGGCTATTCCACTTATTTCTGATGTGGTGTCTATGGTTTCTTTCCTTTTTATTAAATTTTTGGTTTGGTTTGTACTAGTTTTCTGTTCTTTGAGATACAATGGATAAGTTGTTTATCCAAGATCATTCTCCTTTTGGATGTGAACATTCATTACTATAAATTCGCTCCTAGAGCCAGGCTTGACCCATGCCTGCAATCTCAGCACTCAAGAGGCTGAGACAGGGGGATCATTGTGAGTTCAAGGACAGCTCATGTTTCATAGTGAGTTTTGGGACAGTCATGACTATAGGGTAAGATACTGTCTCAAAAACCAACCCAAAATTCCCTCTTAGTATGCTTTTTCTGTGTACCATAAATTTGATATGTGGAGTCTCCATTTACATTTGTTTCAAAAAAGTTTTCAATATACTTTTTGAATCTTTTCTTGACACACCAGTTTTTCAAGACTAAGTTGCCTAACTTACATCAATTTGTGTAGTATTCAAATTTTCTTTGGTTGTGAACTTGTAGTTTCAATGCATTATGTTGATGTTTTCTTGTGGTCTGTCATATGACACATCCTGGAGAATGCTCAGTATGTTACTGAGAAGAATGTGCATTCTGCAGATGTTACATGGACTGTATTGTAGATGCCTATGAGTTCCTTTTGGTGTAGAGTGCAATTTAATTCTGATGTTATTTTGTTGCTTTTGTCTGGATAATGGAGTTCAAGGTAGAGTGTTTCAGTCCCTAGCTATTATTGTGTTAGAGCCTGACTCTTCCTTTAGGTTGAGTGATATCTGTTTTATATAGTTGTGTGCTTTGATATTGGGTATATATATATATATATATATGTGTGTGTGTGTGTGTAGAATTGTTATTTCATCTTACTGAATTGACTCCTTTATCATTATTTAATATATATTTTTTGTCTTTTTGAGAAAGGGTCTCCCTGTTGCTCCAGGTGTCCTGGAACTCACGATGTAGACCTGGCTGGCCTTGAACTCACAGAGATCCACCTCCCTCTGCCTCCCAAGTGCTGGGACTAAAAGCATGTACCACCATGCCCAGCTATTTGATGCCATTTTACTGATTGGGGAGACCCTGTCTCAAAAAGACAAAAAAAAAATTTTTAAAGAATAAAAGGTTATTGGGGCTGGAGAGATGGCTCAGTGGTTAAGAACACTGACTGCTCTTGTAGAGGACCTGGGTTCAATTCCCAGCACCCACATGGCA
>NW_008344555.1:1341100-1342780 GCF_000622305.1 Nannospalax galili | reverse complement strand
GTATAAACCCTGTAAGACATAAAATTGAATGAGTTTTTACCTTTTAAAGAAGATCTCCATTTCATTTTAAAATATGCTGTTTCCTACAATTTTAAATACTATGTTTTATTTTTTTAGAAGCATATCATTACAGCTTTAACATACTCAATAACAGTTTCCAGAGCAAAGATACAGCTCTTTCAAAAGTGGCTATAAAATTTTTAGGTTCGCTGTTGAATTAATACAGTTATACAATATTGAACTCAGTAGAAGCCCTATAAGACATAAAATTGAACGAGTTTTTAACTTTTAAAAAATATCTCCATTTCATTTTAAAATATACTGTTTCTTACAGAAAGACACATTTTTCTTGCTAATAACACTGTGATTTTGGCGCATGTGTCTCTAATCTGTATGTATCTGATTATTACTAGTCATAATCGGTTGCACTTGGATCCTTGGCACCTGTGTATGTCTATAAAGTCATCGGGTAGATTTCAATGGTAATATTTATCACCTCTACTAATTAACATGCTGTAAGTTTTTATGCTTCCTCCTGTGTGTGTGTATATCATACAGAACATCCCAAACCATCTTATTCATCTCTACACCCACTTCCAGATGGCACCTTCTCATAGCCTGCCCCACCAAATAGAGCCCTTATATTTTGTCATCCCTGCTACAGTCCACTGTGTTGTGCACCCCATCTGTTTCCCACTGCTTGTCCATCTGGTGAATCTAGTCAGCCTATCTAGAGGCCTTTGTTTTAGGAAGGTCAGCTGTTCCTCATCTAGCAGCAATCAGTTGTCAATATTCCTTTAGATAAGATTGGGGTCTGCTGTTCATTTTCCCAGTTCTATGCTGGGCTACTATCTGGGAGTCCCTTGGGCCACCCTGGCCAACAGCTCAAAAGAAGGTATCTCCTATCTGGCATTGTTGCTTGTTATGTAGCCTTTAGCTATGCATATGGACTCTTAAAAATTATATTGGACCCTTTAATATTTGGTTATACTTTCCTTTTGGGTATTTAAGTACATACAGTTGGCCCAGATAAACAAATTTATTTTTATTCCTAAGGTCATTTGATGATCTGTTCCTCAGGGGGTCACATGGGCTTGGGAGGAGCCCCTGGCTCCTTTCTTTAACCAGTTCTGCCTATGTGAAAACAAGTCAAAGGTCCTGCTAGACCATGGCTGATAAATCTTGGGCAAAGACCAATTGTTCCCAGATAAACTTTACCTAGACATATATTTCTTGATCTGGTATGTATAATTTGTCAGTGGGTTGCTGGACTAATATGGTTCCCTCTGGTTTTTAAAACTAGCTAGGCATTCTTTGTCTGTCACATTATCTCACCCCTCCATCATAGTTTCCCCAGTTAAAGTGTCCCCATTTCCCCCCTTTCTCCCTTACTAATACCCTTCTCCTATGGTCCTACCTCTCTTGAGCTCCTTCTTTCCCTTTATCCCCTAGGTTCCTTGTATACCCTTCCCTCCACCCTCCCTTAAACCAACCAAATTTTTATCCATATCTCCCTTATTAAAGCTTTTTTTCCTACTGCTCTTCTCTTTCAGGTTCTTTCTTTTCCTTTACCTCCCTGTTTCCTTTACATTATCCTGGTTCCTGTAGTTATGTCTGGATACATACTCATTTATCAGGATTTGGTTCTAGGATCCACATATGAGGAAGAACATACGTTGA
>NW_008344555.1:1339686-1340555 GCF_000622305.1 Nannospalax galili | reverse complement strand
TTCAGCTCCTTAGCCCATCTTTTAATTGGGTTGCTTCTTGTCTTGATTCCCCATTTTTTTGTGTTTGTTATATATTCCGGATATTAATCCTCTGTCAGATGTGTTGCTGGTAAAGATTTTCTCCCATTCTGTGGGTTTTCTCTTCACTTCCCTGGTTGCCTCCTTTGATGTACAGAAGCTTTTTTGTTTAATGAGGTCCCATTTGTTGATTCTTGACCTTGTTTCCTGGGCAGTTGATGTCCAGTTTAGAAAATCTTTTCCTACACCTATATCTTGTAGGTTATTGCCCATGTTTTCTTCTAACACTTTCAGATTTTCAGGCTTCACATTTAGGTCTTTGAGCCATTTCAAGTTGATTTTTTTTTCACAAGGTGAAAGATAGGGATTTAGTTTCATTCTTCTACAGGTGGAGATCCAGCTTTGCTAGCACCATTTGCTGAACATGCTGTCTTTCCTCCAGTGAATGTTCTTGGCCTCTTCATCAAACATCAGGTGGCTGAAATTGAATGTCCTCATATTTCGGTCTTCAGTTTTTTTCCATTGATCTATGGGTCAATTTTTGTGCCAGTACCATGTTGTTTTTATGACTATATCTCTGTAATACATCTTAAAATCTGGTATAGTAATCCCCCCGGCATTGCTCTTAGTGCTCAGGGTTGCTTTGGCTATCCGAGGTCTTTTGTGCTTCCATATGAATCTTAGGATGGGTTTTTCCAATTCTGTGGAAAATGTCATGGGGAATTTTATTGGTATTGTCTTGAATCTATATGTGAGTTTTGGTAGGATGGTCATTTCACAATGTTAATTCTTCTAATCCATGAGCATGGGAGGTCCAGGTCCTTGCATCTTCTGATGTCTTTCTCAATCTC